>NW_026099165.1:0-805 GCF_021464435.1 Cataglyphis hispanica | reverse complement strand
TTTTAATTATGGACGACGTAGAAGATATGGATGCAGAAAATTTGCTTACTCTTCCGCCACATCATAGATGTGTGAGTCACACTTTGAATCTTGTCGCGGTGAAAGATTCCGAGAAAGCTATAGATAATGATCTTCTATACAAGAAATTATATAGATTGACATTTGCCAAACTAACAAAATTATGGAATAAATAGAATCAGTCCACACAAGTAGCAGATAAAATAAAAGAAATTTGTGGTGTTTATTTAAAAATTCCCGTTATTAACAGGTAAAGAGATTTCTTATCGCGGAAGATAATAAACTTGATCTTTAGAATTGATAATAGTCGTGTACTTTTATCAGTGAGAAAATAATTCGCGATGTTTATATGTGAGCCACTTGATTTGCTAACTTGTATATAACTACTGCAGATACAATTATTGTATTATCCTCGACACGATGATAAAAAATATTACAATTGTCATCAGTCCTACGACCAAATAAATTAAATATTTACTATCTTTTAATATTAATCACATTGGCATTTCTATTTCTCACTGCGTTTTCATTCAATTTTGCATACAAATATAAATATTCTTTCTAGAATAATAATAATTTTCTATACCTTTATCTTTTATTTTAATAGATAGAATTCGACTTTTGATTCTATATTACAATTGGTAATACTTTGGAAAAACGATTCCAAAAAAATTAATCAATGCTTGGATTATTGCAATTTGCAAAGACTAACAGAAAACGAAATTAAATTCATGGAAGAATATTGTCAGGTACTCCTCTACATAGATTGTAATGTGTTGCGACGATT
>NW_026099164.1:0-808 GCF_021464435.1 Cataglyphis hispanica | reverse complement strand
AATACTTATATTAGAGAAAAGTCAATTGATCGTAACTAATATAAAATATTATATGAACTATACATACATTATTATGCTAATAAACTTACATTTATGCTTCAAATAAACCGACCAAAGCCATGTATTATCGCCAAGTCATCTTGCTATCAGAGAATTTCATCAGAGGACAAAGTTCCAAGACGTTAAAAAAAAAAAACATATGGTTCACTAATAACAGATCAACGAGCGTTAGGTTAGGTTAAGTTAGGTTAGGTTAGGTTAGATTAGGTTAGGTTAGGTTATCGGGTTACGGGTCGTTCAAAAACTAAGTCCACTGACAAATAACTGCGAATTTTCGGAGCAACTCTGTTAATAATGGTCGTAGAGACTTCAAACAAAGTACAATTTGCTCCGGAAGTGACCGCGGACCGTTAGCATATTAATTGAATTTATCGGTTAATTAATTAATTAGTTATCAAAGGTTTAAATATCGGAGCATACTCCGAAGTGATAATGGCGGCCGTGAATAGGCATTAATGACGTGACTTTTGTGGGTGGACTTGGTTTTTCGGAATACTGTCGGGCCCGATTCTATGTATTGTTTTTTATTGATTTTATTATTTATTGTTGTGTATAGTGTGATAAACTTGTTCTATGAAAAACGCGGTGCTGATGATTTATCATCTGTTAATTATGCGCAATGAGTTGTGAAGGATAAATGGCCGTATGTACGATGAGGTCACAGGATGTCGATGTATCGTAAGTATGGGCATCTGTTATGGAAGAATTCGGGAGGAATAACTGACTTGGAGTCGTCAATTGAACTGAA
>NW_026099163.1:0-810 GCF_021464435.1 Cataglyphis hispanica | reverse complement strand
TATTACAGATCATTAAAATGAAACTATAACGTATCAGTTATATCAATAACGTAATGAATCTATAATTGTTGCATAGAATTGTTATGTAATTTTGTTGTTACTTTGTTATATAACATTTATGCAATTTGGTGAACGTAAATGTGCATACTCTAAAAGTTTCGTAAATGCTACGTTACTTTAACAACATAATTGAAACGTAATGCTAAATACGTAACATTTATGTATTTTAGTGAATGTAAATGTGTATACTCTAAAAATTTCGTAAATGTTACATAACTCTAATGACATAATTAAAACGTTATGTTAAATACGTACCAATTATGTATTTTGGTGAATATAAATGTGTACACTTTAAAAATTTCATAAATGCTACAATAACTCTAACGACATAAGTATAACGTTATGTTAAATACGTAACATTTGTGAATTTTGATGAATGTGTATATACTCTAAAAACTTCATAAATGTTATGTAACATTAACGACATAATTGTAACGTTATTTTAAATCTGTAACCTTAATATTATTTTATTGATGTCAATGTATACATTTTTGTTAAAACCTTGTAAAAAGAATTCGTAAAAGGAAGAGAATTATGCAGAAACAAGAAAATGAAAGATTCTCTTCCTTTACGAATTTTTTTACAGGGTTTTAACAAAAATGTATACATTGATATCAATAAAATAATATTAATATGTTACATGTTTAAAATAACGTTATAATTATATCGTTAAACTTATATAACATTTATGAAGTTTTTAGAGTATACATGTTTACATTCATCAAAATACATAAATGTTTCGTATTTAAC
>NW_026099162.1:0-811 GCF_021464435.1 Cataglyphis hispanica | reverse complement strand
TATGTTTAATTTTAAAAATGTCGCCAGTAAATAAATTAATAAACAAGTGTTTATACGACCAAACTGGCAATTTATTGTTTGATTATTATATCACGACGTTTCGACCATATGGTTTTGGTCCTTATCAAGTGAAAGTTATAATTAAAAAGTAGAAAGAGAAAAATCGAAATGTCAAACTGACATTGTGTCAACCACTATGTTTGGAATACTGAGATCAACTCGTTGTTGATTTTCTTTAGCTGACAGGAAAATTTTTATAAATTTACATCTAAATCCTATAATTATAAAATTTTTGAAACCTCCTTAACTCTAATAATAAAATTAAATGTAACTCATCTAAATCTTAATTATTTTACATTTTGATTTGAATTTTTATTTAATTAAATTTTTTAATTTATATCTCCTAATGAAATCTTTCAACAACAATACATAAAAATATATAAATTAAGTATTTCCATTCGTGGATCATCAAATTAATCAACAAGTTCCTCTAATTTTATAAAATGCCGCCAAATTTTTTATTTTTATTGTTTCTACATTTACTATTTTAATTAAATTTCTCTTTCATTAAAATAATAGGGTATCCAATCCTAATTTCTAACAAAATCAACTCGTTGTTGATCTCAGTATTTCAATCATAGTGGTTGACACAATGTCAGTTTGACATTTCGATTTTTCTCTTTCTACTTTTTAATTATAACTTTCACTTGATAAGGACCAAAACCATATGGTCGAAACGTCGTGATATAATAATCAAACAATAAATTGCCAGTTTGGTCGTATAAACACTTGTTTATTAATTTATTTACTG
>NW_026099161.1:0-13356 GCF_021464435.1 Cataglyphis hispanica | reverse complement strand
GAGAGAGAGAGAATGTACGGAAGAGAGAATGGGACGGAACGAGGGCCTAAATCAGGGGCGATCGCGCTGAGCGACGTCGCTATCTCTGAATATGCGAACCACTATTTGGCGTTCGCGGCGCGCACGTACCTAGTACCCCGTATTACTAGATACTAGATAGTACCTAGCCTCTGCCCGCGTAGCCTATGTACATGTACCACTACCTCTCTCGTCCCCGTGGAGAGAGGCGCGTGTAAGTACGCGAGGTGGAAAACGCCTTGCACACGTGCACACGTATATATATATATATATATATATATATATATATATATATATATATTATCTATGTAACGCGCGTGTATATGTGTATATACGTATGCTTACACCTACGCGGTTACGTGGCCCTGCGAACCGTACACACGAGAGCCAACGGTGAGAGCATCGAATACCGCCATCCCTTTGCTCTCTTCATATGTATATGTATGTGTGTGGGTGTGTGGAAAACTGCGGAATAAAGTCGAACTCTCGCGATCGAAAGACGACGACGACGACGACGACGACGACGACGATAGTCGGAGATCCCGTCATCGTCGTCGTCGTCGTCGAGACGCGCGGTTTTATCGCGCGGCATCATTACGTGCGCGCCGTACCAACTCGAGAGGACGTACTATACGAAGGGAAACGTTCGTTAAAGGCGAATATCGAAAAATGAGGTCCGCCGCTTCGTCGAAGATGCGCGAGCGAGCGAGCTTGTCGTAGCGCTCGAGATTATTTGGTTTTGCGTTCGTTTTCCCTGGCATTATCCTCTACGATTTTTCTTTTTCTGTTTTTTTTTTTTTTTTTAAGATTCGTACTTTTAAAATGAGCTAAACGAACGCTCGTTAAGGTGGAATATATTGAAGAGCGCACACACACTCTCTTTGAGCATCATTAAATTGTTTATGTCTTTGAATGCTGCCACATTCATATATTTCCGATATTTTCAAAATATATATTTCAGAAAATATATATTGAAAAAAAGACGAGAATTTTTATTGAAAAAATTGAGCTATTTCGAAATGAAATATGCCCGGCGCGATCACGATATATAAAAGAAACATCGCGAAACTCTCTCTTTCTCTTTCTCGTTCGGATGGCGTAAAACTGATTTCCGTATTTTCACGATAATCACGCCGGCGAACGATCAACGAGCGATTCTGCATCGTTTAATCGAGATTTCTACCTAATTTGAGTCTCGTAAACGTCTTCTGCTATTATTGCGCTATCGACGACAATGAGGATGATGACGACAATGACGACGACGAGAGGCATTAAAACGCGTCTATTTTTACGCGTCGCGCTCGCGACAAAGCGGAGCGCTGTTTCGCGGCGTCCGCGGCGCGCGAACGTCGACGCGCGGTGACGTCAGTATTTACGCGCGATGACGCGCCGCAACGAGCGCACGACGGAGGGAGGAGAGCGTGGGCCGAGGGATAGGGGTTGGGAGGGGGTGTCGTGTCGACAGAAATGTTATATTCAACGGTATTTAACGCGGCCGGCGCGTCGCCGCCGTTTAAACGTTACCATGCATGTCATAATTGCTCTCCGTATGCCTTTCCGCTCCCGCTCCCTCCCCTCCTATCCTTCCTCCTCTCATCATCCAACATCGCCGCAGTCGCTGTCGCCGCGGACAGCCGCGTGTGGGCGGCTGCCCGACGAGTTTGAAACTTTGTCGTGCAACTGAACGGATTATAGCTCGTTGATTGCGCGCAGAATGAGCGAGAGAGAAGAGAGAGCTCTGGCGAAACTTTATAAACATTACAACCGCGCGCGCGCGCTCGAGAACTTTCGGCGATGAAGGTGCGAGGAAGTTGCGCCGAGTTGTTGAGAAGAACGCCGGAAAGATCGATCCATCGATCGAAGGATCGACTTCGTTTCTTTTCCCGCCTTTTCCTCTCTATCGATTTATATTGAAATAAAATTATTAAATGCTGGTATGCAGGAGACTTTTGGAGACTGATGATTGCATAACGCTTTCTTCTTATTTCTACTCGTAAAACATACTGGCGAAGTTTGATGGTTTAACTTTAAAACATTCTATACATATAATATTTACGAAATATATATACGCGAGTGTACGTATAACAATTCCCAAAGTGCTCGCAGTGCCTCGGAATTGCCGGATATCCACTTCCGGCGCGCTCGAGCAACCTTTTCGGCAGTTCACCCTTCGCGCTCTCTCCTCTCTGTGCGAACATAAATTGACTTATTAACGATTTAATATCCGCCGCCTCGAGAAGAAAAGCTGCCGTGTCACGGGATCGAAGGGACCTCGCCGAATATCCGTCGCCGAGGGATGGAACAGCGGCAGCCGCCGATCGTTACCGTATACCGTATGTGTAACGTGAGGTACACGCGACGCGCGATCACCGAGGCTCTTCTCTCTCTCTCTCTCTCTCTCTCTCTCTCTCTCTTTATATATATATATATACTCTCTAACGAGCGGTACACGTGTTCTGACGTCTGCGCTATAAAATACATACGGGCGCGCGCATACGTACGTGTCTATCACTATTGCGCGAGACACGCGAGCGAGTGAGCGCGAATGCAAAGCCGGCCGGCGTGCGCGGTAGAAGCTCTAGAGCCGGTTTTCAATGAGCGAGCCGGCCGGAAGAAGAGAGAGAAACGGCGTAATACGGAGAGAAAGAGAACGCGGAAAGGATTGGGGGTGAGGGAGAGCGGGAGGGCCAGAGCGCTCGCATCAGAGGCAGAGAGAAAGAGAGGGAGAGGGAGAGAGAGGGAGGGAGGGAGGAATATAAACCCTTATCGAAATCGTGATTCACCCCACATTCTCCGGAGACCCCCTAACCTATTAACATCCATATCACAATAACAGATACACGTGTACGCCGTATTGTATTCCCATACCGTCGTGTCCTCGTCGTCTCGCTCTCCTTGCCCGTTCTCGCATCGCTCGTATTCGTAATTGCTCGCGGCGTATCGCGAAAAAAAGGAAGCTGAGAGCGACAGAGAGAGAGAGAGAGAGAGAGAGGAGAGAGAAAGAGAAGGAGTAAAAAGAGGAGTGGTAAAATGGCCATTATGTGTCGCGGGATTTCGGGATTAAAATGAAATTTCGATCGCGCTTTCGTCGAGCTGCGAGGTTGCCGAATTCTCTCTCTCTCTCTCTCTCTCTCTCTTTTTCGTTCATTGTGATCATACGTAATTTTCGTATATGCGAAGGTTTTCTCCTCTCTCTCTCTCTCTCTCTCTCTCTCTCTCTCTCTCTCCAATTAATTGCGAATTAATTTATAATTATTACGTTTTATTCGGTTTATCGTTAGCGCGATATCAGTTTATTTGCTCACGATCTGATTTGGCATTAAAATTCAACATGGGAAACATAAGGGAATTGCTGTATTGAGACTTTCGTAGATTTCATATACAATTTTATCGAATATCGAAAAGATGCGTTGACTGCCATTTTTCTTTGTTGCAGAAATTGTGGACGTATTCAAAGTGTAGTGTATCATTTTGTTGAGACGCTGACAAGAACGCATCTCAGCAGAAGTTTCGACCAAGCCCTTAAGCTAACCGATCTTCTCTAGCTAACCGAATTATCTAAAAAATACGACCCGTGAATAGGATTGACAAGAATGGCGAACAAAAAGGAAGGGTGAGTCAAAAATGAAAAATTCTTATGCCCTTTATATGTATTTCGTGAATTTGTCACACACCTATTTAGAAAATAGAACAAAGTAATACAAGAAAGAGCGGTACAATATTATTGTTGGCGTTCCATAATTATCGTCATAAAAGACCTGTTCGTGCCTTATCTATGATCTTGCCGATTTTGTAATGGCTTCTTAGAATCCTTAATGATCATCGATGAAGTCGTAAAGTCTCGAAAATTTTTTCGTTTACCAAATGTCTCCTTGCACTAAATTGTAATTTCTTATTTTGTTATATATTCTTCAGCGTATTATAGTAATATATATATAAAATATATATAAATAAAAAATAAAATATATATAAATAAAAAATAAAATATATATAAAAAATATAAAGTTTCGCACATCAAATCGACGGATAGGAGGAAAAAGTTTGATCAAGCATTAATCGCATTCGTTTAGCGATATTTCCTTATTTCTCGTTATTTCTCGTACATCTGATTTTAGTTGCTTTTCAGCGAGAATTTTGATGCTAAAAATTCAAAGCTGAATATCGAATTTTGATCCATTTCACAAAAATCTACGATTTAAATATATAAATTATATATAAATTATATATTTATTATATTATTATATAATTTATATGGAAAATTATTCTCTCTTTCACATACATACACATATATACATTCTTTTTTTTTATCAAATCTCAAGTCCGATATTATCGTGAATAATTTCTGCAAATACACTAGTTATCCCCTTTAATTCGCTCTCTGTTGATACTACATGTAATTTCGCAAATGCGCTCGGTTGTATATTTAAATGAGACATGTACATCAATGAGACATATTAATACAGATAATAATAATAAACTGATAAGCCATGATAATAATCAATCGATAAACTTTGACATCATAATGTAAAGCGTTAAAGGTTTGAATCGACTGTTGATTTTACACTCTCTCATTTCTCATCTCAAACGAAACTGTCCGTATGAAAACCGAGCAATTCGACAGATTGGTATCTTTAGCGTTACAAGTTAAAGATTCGAGTTAAAGCGCGATAGGATCGAGGCATTCGTATCGTTGCGATCGCGATGGAAAAGGCGGGAAGGAGGACGAGGGGGGAGGATTGGAAACGCGCTCGCCCCGTTTACTCAAGCGGAGAAATGGAAGCTGGTTTTCGGACAGACACCCAGTGCATCGAGATAGATAGGTAGATAGACGTCCGGATAGATGCATGCCACGGCAGGCAGGCAGCCGCCGTGTGCAAGGGATGCCAAGGGGGTGTGTGGAGAGCGCGAAGAGAGGGTGGATCGTGGCGAGATCCAAAGTGGAGAAGGAGAAGGAGGGCGGGAGAGGGTGGAAGTGGGCGAGAGCGCGAACGCGCGCGAACGAGTGGCGCGGGGATACGCGGAGAGGGTGATGGGATGACGTGAAGAGGGCGAGCGGGTGGATGGGCGAGCGGGCGACGCGGGTTCTCTCGCTGATTACGTCGCAGGATGGTCAGGAGAGAGAAACCCCGGAGAGGATGCTATGCTACGCCGTCGGATGGTCGGACGGACGGTCGGTCGGTCGGTCGGTGATGTGGAGAGCGCGCGGAGGAGGCTGGCTCTCTCGTCGTTGCTGGATAGAGGCGAATATATCCGCAATGTCCTACCGCCGCCAACTCTACGCTCTCTCGACGCGCTCTATCTCCCTCGTCGTCGTCGTCGTCGTCGTTCCGAGTCCTCCAATCCACCTCACCCACCCTCCGACCATCCGCGGTCTCTGGCCTTCCTTCGCGATCTCGCTCTCGCCGTCTTTGTCGTCCTCGCGTCGGTGATTCGCGTGTATCTATCCTCTTTCCTCCGATGAGGGAGCTTCCAGGCTGGCGAGGCCCTAAGCTAAACTAAGCCACGTCAGGATAGGATAGCGCCGGGAGGATAGGATGGGATAGGATGCTCTGTCGGATAGTAATGCCCATCTACTTCCTCGCGCACACAACAAGCAGCGGAGTCGGCGACGAGGAGAATGACGACGACGACGACGACGACGGCAACGGCGACGACCCCTCGTGCACAAGCATCCACTTTCCTCTCCCTTCTAATACTCTATCTTCCTTTCTCTTAGCTTCGGCCGTGTCTCGCGATTCTCCGCCCTTTCTCGCTCGAGCGTCCCTCGCGCGCCATCGCGCGTTCTCCCGCTTCTTCCACCCTCTCGCTCGATCCGCTCGCTCTGCACGATCTGCCTGCCTTTCTCCGTCAGCAACACCACCTCACGGACTCCGTGTTGGGTAGTATTGACGGCCGGCGTCGCGGGACGCCTATACTTAGCGTGCCGGCGAACCGACGCATTTCCAGCAAGGTGTCCCTCCACCTCCTCCTCTTACTCCTTCTCTTCTTCCTCCTCTTCCTCCTCTAGTCTTCTTCGTCCAGCCACCCTCGGGTCACCCTTCACGACCACCTTCTCCGGCCACCCTATTCTACCACTCTCCGCCTCATACCCTTCACTGTCTTCCGTCACACGGCCGTGGCGGTTTCTCCCTCATCGTTCGCGATCCCTCGCGTCTTCGTCCATCTTCCATCCCTCGAACATCAACATCTACTCCATTCCAAAGCTTCTTCCATCTCGATCGAGAAAGCGGCCTCGTCGTCTCCTCTTGCGCGAGAACCGAGCGGCGACCCGATCCAAAATTACGCCAGCAGCGCGATACGAAGGGATGAGGGGCGGGAAGAGGAGACGAGTTTCTTACGACGTCGAACCATGTTGCGACGTTGGGCATCGAAATCGATGCCTCCGGGCACCGGGAGAGCTTCGTGACGCACCTGATACGCGAGAACACGGGACGAGAGAGAGAGAGAGAGAGAGAGAGGAGAAGAACGCGAGGAGTTGATTAGGAGCGACCGAGCGAAATTATGTATACGTCGAAGATGATGGCGACGGTGCACGCGATGGACTCGAGGAAGAAGAAGGCCGAGGGTGATGTTTCTTCGTCGAGAGCGCCGATTCGGCGAGATCGCGGATATATACCGGGCGGTCGATCCGATCTCGATGCTCGCGAGTCCGGCCTATAAGAGACGAAATTATCGTACGGTCGTGAATTATATCGACGATATCGATATAATTTCGACGTGAATTTTCGATCTCGTGGCGGAGATACGATTAAAATTGATATCACTATAACTACCGTTCCCGTACCCCATTAGCATAAGCGAGATAAATATCTGTTGCGATTTCTCTCGGACGTCACGGAAGTGCAAGCTGCCGCCGAATTAATAACATCTTAAACGAGGAGTTAACTCGTTGCAAATTGTTTCCGTTAAGATAATTTGCAAATTAATCTTTAGTCGCTTTAGTTTAGCGTTATTTCTCCTTTTGTTGCACGTGTAATTTTGGTTTCCCGTAATTTTCCTCACTCCCGCGTGGCGCGATATTTTCATCAAATTTTGTCGATTACATTAACAATGGCTAGCATATAATAAAAGAGGTATTTTTCGAACGAGAAGGAATAATTGAAGTACATTGTTTTCGAGTGGCATTCGATTAAAGCCTACCTTCTTTGAGGACTTGAGACGGCAAACGTAGATTTTATCGTCGCAATCTTTGTGTTTCGCATTCTCTCTCTCGTCGGTGTGTATATTTCTTATTCTCATTGAAACGATTAGTGGCCAAATGTAATAAACAGCAGTTAAGGTATACTCTTAAGCGGAAATTATCCGGTTAACATCTCGTAACTAAGTTTCACAAGTTTGCACAAATACATAATAATCCGCGGGAGAACTCGGAGGGTTTAAAGCGGTAGCGCGATTGTAATTGCTAATCTCGCGAATCGCAAAAGAACGCGATATGAAATTAACATCCATAAATATTCGCTTAACTACTCAAGAGAGACGTAAAGAGACATTATTACAACTTCTTCTCTGTATACATTTCGGTGGAATAAGAACGTAATTATATTCTTAACGCGTAATACACTTATCGATACGTAATAGAGATAATATTATATTATTATCATTTGCATGATACTATTTTCTCTCTTTATTATTATTATTATTATTATCGCTCATGCAATAATTTAAAAATTAAGAAAACATTTTGTCAAACATAAAATTTGAGGGCCGATGAAACGATAATCGATTGAAATAATGGATTGACTAATACACGCGTTAAGTAAAGTATCGAATCAATTTCGTTCCATTCGATGTATCATCGATCATCAATTCGCGTACAACGGACTTTGAGAGAACCTGAAGGATTCCCACTGAAAGGGTTCACGAGGCCGCCACGTGGAGTAGTTGAGCCCGGGGTTTCACGGAGAATATAACGTCATCGGAGTCTGTCTCTCCTCTCCCCCTCCTCCCCTCTCTCTTTTCCGTCTCTTTCTTTCTCTTGTTAAAGGCGTAGTCGTGGCAAGAGCCGCGTGACGTCACGGCAAACGCCGTTCCGCCCTGTGTATGCCACACGTAATCGTGTCGCACGTATTACGCACGTGTGTGAGAGGACGCGTATGTTTCTATAAACGCGCGCGGAGGTTTACGTCGGCAATTTCGTCCTCGCGAAAATTCGTGCGCGTGTCCTACATAGATTTTCTTCCATCATATAGGTTGTAGGAGACGATAGCTAGGATCGGTCGTTACATCGATGTCCCGAACGGGATAATCCCGTTCTAATCATAAATAAGACGTGTGCGCGGGTAGAGGGTGTCGTCGAGTAGGTAGGTGGTGTGGTAATTGTTGCGTGGCGATGCGAAAGAGCGTTATTTTTGTGAAACCGACGTATGTATTTGCGTATCGAATGGACTTTGAAAAAATGTCACGCTATACAGAAAGGAATAAAAGCATGTGTAGACTCTCGAGCATAAAATATACTTTGTATTTAATTTACCGCATTGAGAGACAAGTTATTGAATAATATATGAATTGACTTAAATAATAATAAAATAAACGAATAGCATATATATATAAAATGAAAAATATAATAATAATTGTGGAATAAAGGAAATAAATGGAAATTTCAAGACTTTTAATACTGATTATAGATTATTCGATATGTATTATTTATTATAAAATTTTATCTTGGGCATTTATGTCAAATAAATGTATTAGCATCGTCTCATTAATATTTTTGCTCTACTTGTACATTTATATAGATTTGGCGGGGATATTAGATGGAACGAAAAACTTGCACGACACGAATCCGAGTCATTAAAAGCCGGCAGTTCGCTGGTGCGTGCACGATTATTGCCCTCTCGATATTTGTTATCGCCGGGCGCGAGGTTAACGGTGTCATTTTGCCACTGGTTCGAGCGCGCGAATCGAGAAATAGTCACGATGCGCGTATACGCGTCATTATCCGTCCGTCGGGTCGTTAGAATTAATGAACGTCCGTCCACTTGTTCCGCGATCGGCCGATCGATCCTTTATTTCCTGATGTTTTCGCAGTAATTTATTAAATGGTTAATAAGGAAGGATAATGGGCGCGAGTGGGTAATCCTAGTGAAACGCGAGAGGGATCGAAATTAAAATACCGACGAAGAATATAATTTCATCTCGCGCAACATTTACGCGATATCTTAATTATAACATCGCGTTTAAAGATACGCGCGTCATTAAGAATATCGACATTATACTCACATTTTCTCTCATTATTGCGAGCGTTAGAAGGAAATTGCTATAAAAATTTTCAACCTTTTCACCACGTTCGTTATGTGAGTTTGAAAATTGTTATAGACTTGAAATTTTTTCGAAAATCTATCCGCACAATATATTTCGAGCGTTATCTTTAATGCTCCGCTAAAGATCGACCTAAGTGCAGATTAAACAGACTAGGCGACACGTTAAAGCGATCAATAGCTGTATCGGCGAGCGTTAAAGACACTATAATCGGCATAAGAGCGCCGTAAGATAGAACGCGAGATTCCCTATCTCGTATGGTCGATCCAATTGAATTTCATTTCGCATCGGCGCACGTTCCTCCTTCGTTTATTTCGACGACCGCGTATATTCAGCTCTTATTTCGAGGCCTCACGTAAAAGTTGCATCAAGAATCGCCAACGCGCCATGGGACTCGCGAAAAATTCATGTAATCGATAATTCCCTCATATTACACATGTATACATTTTATAATACGTGTAAATTACTTTTGATCTGTTATTTCCATCTGTAATTATAGAAACTTTTAATTTCGATTATCAAGATAGAAATAACGAGGTGCTCCTAAATATATGCGAAAAATTTCGGGAGGTGATTCCGCTTGGGTAATTATTATTCGAGAAATCACCATCCAAATTTTTTGCGCATATTTAGAAACAGCTTGTATATTTAAATCGATAGACTAATATCCAAACAAATGATAAATATATCGGTGTGCGGTCGTTCAAATAAACGTTAAATTTAACCATCTCGGAAATGAAATCGTGCAAAAAGAGGCGAGCGAAACGATATCACCTGGAGCAAACGGCGCTCTTTTTTTCCTCTCCCTCTCTCTCTCTCTCTCGTCATATTTATCTCCGGATACAGGCGGCGATCTCGTCCGCCAACTTTGCGCGTCGCGTCGCGAGCAGACGCTGTCGGAGTTTGCGGTGGCTCAAATTATCGGTCGGCGACAGTGCCGCGTTTGTGCCGAGAGTTTGTCGAAAAGCAGGACCGTACGTAGCCGCGAGCGCCCGCCGTGCTTATTGTTCCCGTATACTCGCCTCGGCATAATGAGGCGGGCAAGCGAGTCGAGCCGAGCGAAAATGCCGCGCGATAATAACGCCGGTCGGATCGCGTAATTGGACGGAGCGCGGAACTGGAACGGACTCGTTTCGTTCAGAGTGCCGATAAGATCCGTTATCGCATCGGCGCGGCATGCGAAGGATCGTCCTCGATGCGCCTCTCGCGATGTCGCGTTCGACGAACCGCGGCGGAACGCGAGGCGAAGAGAGAAAAAAAAAAGAGCTTTTCGGCGCGGCACGTTTCACGGCTTCAAGGTTGATATAATTTGCGCGTCGAAGTTTTGCGCCGCGCCTCTACCTCCTTCTCCTCCTCCCCCTCCCCCTCCTCCTCTCCTCTCTTCCTCTCGCTCTTTCTCTTTCTCAGTCTCTCTCTCTCTAGCGCGGGCTTTTCCCTTTCTCTAGTCCGTGACCTCGTTCGTTCCCCCGACGTAAATCCGTCAGGAGATCCGCGATGTCCACGCTTCGTTTGGGGACACCCTTTTCGCTTTATCCCGTTCTCTTTTTCTCGCTCTCTCTTTTTTTCCTTCCCCTTTCCGCTCGCGGCCCCCTCTCGCCACCCGAACCTAGCCAGCTACCCTCGCTCCCATCTCTTTCCCATCGTCCTTCTCGCGAGAGTGCGTTCGATCGACCTGAATTTTTCCACGCTCGAATCGGGAGCCCTGAGAGCAATTCTCGACTCGTCGCGGGTGGTCGTCGCCGAGGAAAACCTCGAGGAAAATCGCCCGATCGATCTACCTTCGGTCTTCAGGTCCGAAACGAATGACAAGGAGAGATAAACGCGTTCGCGGCGAGTAAGATAGAGATGGAAGATAGAAAGAGAAGATGACAGAGAGAGAGAGAGAGAGAGAGAGAGAGAAGAGGGCAACGGTACTCGAGGGTAGAAAGAGGAAGAGAGAGGGAGAGAAAGAGAGTGGTAGGCTGGATGAGTGAGAGGGAAGAGAGAGACAAACACACAAGTACGTGCAACGCGAGCTGCATGTATATAACGATGCCGCGTTGCGTGTATTTGTGCGCGGGTGGGCAACCGAACTTTAAGCAGACTACACAAAAAAACTGTTCCGTGTGTACTTATCAAAAATGACTAAATAAATCATTCATGCCACCATTTTCTATATTTTCAACTTATTTTTCTTGTAAATAATATCACCGATTTACTCTTCCTAAAAATGTGTGAGATCTCGAGAAATGTCTTTTCCTAGATGAAAAAAAAAAATATATCCAAGTCAATGTCAATTATCGTGATTATTAAATTTACTCCGAAAAATGCAAAATATCGCTTTCGAATTTGTTTGGCAAATGTACGATAAACCCGTCGTTGCATCATGTTAATACTTTACAAGCTTATTCTTAATTATGACAAGTTGCAAAGCATTATTAATTGTCTGAGAATATTTTGTCATTATTAATACACCTTGAAGTCGTGCTCGCGAGAATTGATTATCGAAATAAGTGGATTTTCGGTATGAAGGAGGCTTTAACATCGACGCGGTGGACAGGATGAGAGGTACACGTACCACCACACTGAAATCTTACGAGGCTGCCTTCGCTAACTACCTCCTCATCTGCCCTGCCCGAGGCCCTGAAAACGTTCTACGTTACACCTCGCGAGGACCCATTTCGCGCGAGCCGCAGGCGCAGGGTGTGCATCGATTCCCGCGTGCCCGATGCTTAATTAAAATTTCCGTCCGCCTCCTCCTTCCTCCTTCGTGATATATCGACACGCGGGTCAAGAGAGTGCATTTCTAGTTATCTAGAAAAAAAAAATAAAAAAACGAGAAATTCGTTAAAACTTCACTATGCGCGCGTAAAACAAGTAATTGAAAGACGAGGCAAGAGTACCCGTCGTTATTAGTTCGATTATTAGTTATGCGTTATCTTATGTCTTGTACGTATAAGATTCAGTCTTGGAGAAATAGTAATTTAAAGATACGAAAAATATGTCGCTGAAAAGAAAAAGTGAATGTTTGCTAAAAATGAATGTAAAAGAGAAACATAAATTAAATTTATTTAAACTCTTTAGAACATTCTTACATGTTTATAACAAATAATTGCAAATATTTATTAATATTATGTCATAATATTATATCATACACACACAGATATATATGTTATTTGTTGTTATCATTATTAAACGAAAACAAATGTTTTCATTTTTGTCTATCAATCTGAAACGAATACAAATTTCCTCAAAAATTACAACGAGAATATATTTTGCATGAGGAACATTAATATCTTAACATCTGTACGGAGTCGCAAACTCTCACTAACATAAAAGTTGTGCGGAAAATCTCGCGGTAAAGTTGGGGAATTGTGGAGGAAAGGAAGAAAACCTATTACCAAGTTTTACTTTCTCTGGTTATTGCAGAGACGAGTCAATCACCGAGAGCAAAACGATACGGAGAAAGTAAAAGTGTTTCCATTGATACCTTCAGAATGACCTATTTCGAAAGCGTAATACATCGATAAATTAAACTACTTTCGCAGTTACGTCAATTACGTTGCATTTATATCAGTAACATTCCAATTACATGAATTACATATATTGCAATCCAATACATGTATTTACAATAATGATGCTGAAACATTCAGTGATGGTCGTAGTAATGACCGGTGTGAAGTTAGCACCGCATTTTCAAAAATCGAAAGTTTTATAGAGAGTTCTATTTGCACCCCAAATAGTTCTATAGTTCCTGATAGGTTTTAGAAATAGTTCCGGCAAAAACCTAAAAAATTGCATTTTGAAAATATGAGGTGCCAACTTCCCGTGGCACCGCAAAATGCGAAAATGCCATTTAAATCGTCGTATCCTATAGTTCTCGAAGAGTTCTACAGTTCCTGATAGATTTTAGTAATAGTTCCGGCCTCTAAATATTTTTAAACAATTTTTGAATCTCAGAGCTGGCACCTCATCTTTCGTAAAAGTTGCCAGAACTTTTTCATCTTTGGTTTTACAGCTTCGGACGTTAATAATAATCGATAGAACTCCTCGGGGTGCAAACGGAACTGTCATCAGAACTCCGAAATCCCCCAAAAATTT
>NW_026099160.1:0-824 GCF_021464435.1 Cataglyphis hispanica | reverse complement strand
GGGGTTACATTAATTTTTCTAGCTGAATATGGAATAATTATTTTTTTTAGATTTTTTAAGAGTAATAATGTTTACAGATTAGTTACAATATTCAAATATTTTTACTTTTTGTATTTTAATTATAATAAGATCAATAGTAATTATTAAACGATGGTTGTTACCTCAAATACGATATGATGAATTAATAAATTTATGTTAAAAAAGTACCTTTAGTTAGTTACCTTTAGTTTTAATATTTATTAATATTTATTAATAATTTTGGTATTTTAATTTTTTTTAATAATAATTTAAATAAATATATTTTTAATCTATTTAATTTAATTTAAATAATTAATATAAATATAATTTTATAAAAATTTTAGATTTTATAGTTTTATAAATGTCAATAGAAAATTTTAATTTCTTTCTTACGGTTTGTCATAACCTTTAATGCAACATCATTAACTAAAATTTATAAATTAATTAATTTTTTAAAAATAAATAATTATTTATTTATTATTATTATTATTATAAATTATTAATATTTAAATTTTAATGTTGAATATTTAAATAATAATTATAAATAAATTATATATTTATATTTACATTTATATTTACATTTATATTTACATTTATATTTATATTTATATTTATATTTATATTTACATTTATATTTACATTTATATTTATATTAATATTTATATTTATATCTATATCCATATTTACAGGGTGTATCAAAACAAGTATAATTTTCGTAAAATTAAATTGATTTTAGAAATCATTCAAGAAAACTATCCTTTAAAGACGAACGATTGTTCTAAATCACCACGCTACAGTGCTCGATC
>NW_026099159.1:0-825 GCF_021464435.1 Cataglyphis hispanica | reverse complement strand
GATCATCGACAAAAACACAGTGAATCGAGAAATGGTTACACGCCGGGAGGGTACGGGGTAGAAGGTGTTCCGCGCGTGCCGTGACGAAACCTTAAAACTCGCGAGAATTTAGATTGGGCGTCAGATACGGTCTTGCACGTATCAATTCGTCAAATACGTAAGATAGACGCGAAAAAGACGCGAAGAAAGAAGTCGATTTCCTCGCGGGGGGACTAGCTGGTGAGCTAGTTAGGTGTAACGGTAGAGGGGCGGGCGGATGTTGGACGAACGATATATGAAGGCAAGAGGTGACACAGACAGAACGACAAATACGCGTAAAAGAAATTAAATTCGTCAAGCGTAACAAAGAAAGAACAGTTTTATTAATTTAGAAAAGATGCGTCCGAATGATAAACAAAGATTAACAGTGATATGTCCGGTGTCGATAAATTCGCGGAAGCGAGACTGGGTGTTAGAAACGTTTTAGCGCCACAGAGATAAGGCGCCGTTAAATCAGAGCCGATCAGGCCTGTGCCCGAGCGCAATTATAACGGGCGATTATCAGACCCCTCGTGGATTGATAATATCTCGCTCGCTAGGTTAACATGCCGTACGGTTATCACATGCATCCAGTGCACCCCTAGCATGCACCGCGCAAATCTAGCTCGCAACGCTCAGTATAATATTCCTTCGCGAAATCACTCTATCATTCATCCACAAAATTTTAGGTTATGTATAATTACGTAAGGGGCCAAATAAAGTAGGAATTATCGGGATTTTGCAACCTTTTAGGGATGCAATTAAATTATGAAATAAGGAATTATTTTATGTATTGTGACGACTTTT
>NW_026099158.1:0-830 GCF_021464435.1 Cataglyphis hispanica | reverse complement strand
AAGCGTACACGATGTTTATGACAAACACAAGCCGTTAGTGTTTGTCATAAACAAAACGACACCGAACGGTACCGAGCGTTTCCGGCGAATGCCGATCGCCGAAACGCGCTATCGGAGGCCCGCGTCGTCTCCCCCACCCCGAGGGGGATGCGAACGGCGCGGGTGTCACGCTCGCTTCGGTAGGGTATAAAAAGCCCTACCGAACGCCAGACGAAAACCAGACCGGCACCTGATTCCGCTCGAGCAGTACGCTCCGAGATAATACCAGAAACCGATCCAAGCCGTCGAAAGACAGTGAAACCGGAGGTTGACGAGTTCGCAGCCTCCGTCGAGTATTCTCGACTATCTGTTCTCGAGACGAAACTCCAGCCTGCAAAACATCCGTATAAGAACGAGAGTGGACGAGTTCGCCGCTTTCCTCGAGGATTCTCGAGCTATTACGGTCCTGTCACCTGACCATCCAACCCTACGTACAGGACAAGAGAGTGGACGAGTTCGCCGCTTTCCTCGAGTGTTCTCGAGACCTAACGCTCCGACCATCCGAACGTCCGAACTTGCACCGCGTCATCGACGCATCTACCCGACTGCAGGCCTGACACCCTGCAGTCCGCGCCGAACACCTAGCCGCACGTAATACGCGTTTGAACTCACGTATCTCGCACGATATCAATTTGCGAGATATCGAGATATTGACACACGGTGTCAATACGCGTCCGTCTTACCGCGCGCACCTCGCATCAAGAAGCGCGAGACGACAACACGCGCCCGCCTTACCGCGCGCTCCTCGCGCCCACAACCACCGAGGGCCGACAACATGAGCCCGTCTCACC
>NW_026099157.1:0-834 GCF_021464435.1 Cataglyphis hispanica | reverse complement strand
AAATTTAAATAAAATTAATAATAATATGATTAAGAAATATAAAATATATAAAAAATAAATAATTTTAGGAGATTATTTATTTGATTTGTTATATATGGAGTATATAAATATATTTTAAGAAGGAAATTTAATAATAAAAAATTAATAATTATGATATAAAAAAATTATTTAAATTTAAATAAAATTAATAATAATATGATTAAGAAATATAAAATATATAAAAATAAATAATTTTAGGGGATTATTTATTTGATTTGTTATATATGGAGTATATAAATATATTTTAAGAAGGAAATTTAATAATAAAAATTAATAATCATGGTATAAAAAATTAAATAAATATGAATTAAATTTAATTGATAAAATAAATTTTTTTAAATTATTATTTAATTTAAAATATCAATAAATTTTTGTATATTTATAAGATTTAAATAATTTTAAAATTAATATTTAATATTTAAAATAATTAAATTAATGAAAATTAATAATAGAAATTTAAATTTAATTATTAATAAATTAAAGTGCCAGCAATTGCGGTTAGACTTGAGATGAAAATAAATTTATAATAATTAATTAAAATTATATTATATTTATAAGTAAAAAATAAATTAATTTAAAATTTTATTTATGGTGAAATATGATAAAGTTAGGAAATTAATACATTTAAAATTATTTATAAAATTTATTTAAATAAATTTTGTTAGAAATTAGGATTAGATACCCTATTATTTTAATGAGAGAAAATTTAATTAAAATAGTAAATGTAGAAACATTAAAAATAAAAATTTGGCGGCATTTTATAAAATTAGAGGAACTTGTTGATTAATTTGATGA
>NW_026099156.1:0-842 GCF_021464435.1 Cataglyphis hispanica | reverse complement strand
CCGCCTATTTTGCGTATCCTTATATAGCTTATTCATTCTTCAGGCCAGTTGACCTCACCTTTCGTTGCTCCTGGCCACTTTCTGGATCGATCTCTAACCAGAGATGGTGAAAAGGAGATACTCCTTCTTGTAAGGCCGACTATTTAGTCGCCGGCGAATAAATGCAAGATTCTTCTTGCGCTGATAAGGAGAAAAGCTTCTTTGCCGGATAATTAACACCGGCAGATGAGCGTAAACAGTTCACGCTCGTGCAACCTTTACGATCGTTCGTTAGACGTTAGATCGTTCATAATTTTATTTTAACTAAAATAAACCAAATTATCAAACAAAATTTTGATTAAAAAATTATGGCACATTATGATAAATATAAATTAATGATAAAGATAAATTAATTTACACAACATTTATGCCATTTATTATTATATTACAGATAATTTAATTAATTGATTATTTGGTTTTATATTAGTAAAACAAAATTTAAAAGCAGTATCTACAAACAAATTCTACGATATGAATGAGCTATAAGAAATAAGAATAAGATCGGTGCATGTTATAAGAAAAAGTTACTATCAAACAATAATTGATAAAATTAATAATATTCTTGATTCAATCAAATCAGATAAAATTTACAAATTGAAAAAAATGTTTTCTTTATAATTTTCTTTCTTAGACTTTAATTTATTTTTGCAATAGATGCAATGCATATCAAAAATACTTATTAAAAGTTATTTAAATAAAACTATTTTAGCTCATCCACATTTAAAGTAACAGATTTATCTACAATCTATAATTTATCTACACTCTCTAGAAATCCGTTACTTTTAGAATTAAATAAAAATTTG
>NW_026099155.1:0-843 GCF_021464435.1 Cataglyphis hispanica | reverse complement strand
GATCTCTTCATACAATTGCCATCAGCTACCACTGTTATATGTACGGAATACCATTTACAATTTTGTTTCTTTCTAGAGCGAGTTGTTTCTCAACTTTGCCAGCCATTTTCATATTTTCCATGGCTGTTTTTTGAATATTATCGACTAATTTTTCTCTATATTTTATGTAAGTTGATTCGGACATGCAAGGAACATTCATGACTGCACACAACTCTTCGAGCTGGGCATAACCAATTCCTATTACAACGGCGGTATTGATGTCCAATGTTTCTGGCTCTGTGGGTTCTGACCACAGATGTTGGCTTCATAATTGCACATTTGGCATTTAAAGAACAACTGCGTCATTAATCCACGGTGACGAGAATTAACGAGTTTCCAATCTTTAAATTGGCACTATTCCTCGCGCATGATTATCGAATGTTCTGTGGATTTCATTCCACATAAAAGAAATATCGACAACGCGCCGGCCTTCAGGTAAGATTTCTTGGATACAAGAAATGTCTAGAAGGGCTTTGTTATCGATAACAAGAGTATTTGTTATCATCGCAATTATCAACATTTGAATAAATCATACCTTAGATATTGCCTCCATACATTGCATTATCTGGGTACTAATTTCCGAATACATTGTGTCGGATAGAAATCGTCCTGATTTATTAAAATCGATGGATTCGTCAGTACCCACAATAAGCTTTATGTTTTTGGAGTCATTGATCTTTTCTATATTTATAGCCTGCTTTAATAATTGTCGCCTGCAAAAATAAGTTTATCAGTATTTTGTGAAAAATTAATGCAAAAAATCATTTATTTTGTAACGGTCGATTTTTCTCGAGCGGTGTCGCG
>NW_026099154.1:0-844 GCF_021464435.1 Cataglyphis hispanica | reverse complement strand
ACCGACCTATACCAGACCGGCAACTGAATCCGCTCGAGCAGTACGCACTAGATAAATTCAGAAATTGCTCCGAAACCGTCAAAAGACAGTAAACCGGAGGTTGACGTGTTCGCAGCCTCCGTCGAGAATTCTCGACTATCTGCTCCAGAGATTCTCGACTCCTGTCACCAAAACCTCCGTAGAGAACAGGAGTGGACGAGTTCGCCGCTCTCCTCGAGTATTCTCGAGCCTTACGGTCCTCACACCCGACCATCCGAACTCTGCGCTACAACGCCTCCCACGAACCTCTATCTGGGAATACGCACCGCGTCACCGATACCGACGCTTCCACCAACTGCAGGCTCTGCCCTGCAGTTCGCTGACTATCCGGTAACACACTGCACGTGCTTTCGCGCATACCTGTAAATATCGCGCCGCTAGATATTGAAGATAATCTCGCATAGGGCACTCGCGAAGATTCGGCATAACAACACCGCCGCCCGCACAACCGCGCGTGTCGCGCCCACAAGCACGCGTTGATAACATACGCCCGCCTTACCGCGCGCACCTCGCGCCTACCAACACGCACCGGCAGACACGCACCCGTCTTACCGCACGCGCCCCGCGCCACGAGCCGGGGCCTTTAACGAGACGCTCAAAACACCGTCTAGACCGGCGTCACAACACCTCGGATACTATTGTATAAGCGTACACGATTGTAACAGCTGACCATTGCCATCGAGAGGCAAATAAACGTCGTATATTTTACCTAACGTCTCGAAATTGTGTTTCAATCCTTCACGAACCCTGATCCCGATTGCGCTGTCTGCGCACGCGGAACCGCTCGTGAAGTGGCCCGTTACAA
>NW_026099153.1:0-845 GCF_021464435.1 Cataglyphis hispanica | reverse complement strand
ATGTTATTCCTTCATGTAAATAGAAATTTTTTTAATATTTCTATTTATATGAAGGAATATTTCTATTTGTGTAAAATGTTAGCAAATTATTGTTAATTCTTAAATTTCACAATATCATGAGGAAGAATTCAAGGAAATAAACTTACTACATTTAAAAGTTAATGATATGTTAGATAGCATCAACATTATCAATAAAAATACGGAAGCAAACACCGAAATCCTCGTAAATAATAATAGATTGGAAGTTTCGAAAATACATTTCTTTCTGATAACCGAAGAATCGTTAATTGAAGTGGAAGATTGGATTAATGTATCAATACAGTGCTGGGATTTACTTGCACATTTCGGTCCGATTCTGTGGCTCACGCCTTTTGCCCCCCCACTCCTCGCTCGCGCGTTAGCAACGAGTCGCTTGGTACGCGTAACTAAAAAGCGTGACGCTATGTCTCAGGAGCGTCCGTAAGAATGCCTAAATATAATAAGATAATATTTTTCTGAAAACACCGTGAAAATTCTCAAAATTAAAATTTTGTCTTTAATGTTTTATATTTTATTAATATAAAATATTATTATATTTTTTTCTTTTAAATTATTACATCAATATAATAAATTATTTAATCCGTTTATATAATTTACATATTTTTATGATCCTTTATTTAAAGTTTTCTCTTAACCCGTTTTACAATAATAATTATAATATAGGACAATTGCAATATAGTTATAAAATAATTATAATTTTGAGACAATAGATTTCCACATCACCAATAAGATATTATTATTATTGCGTTTTTTAAAGTGGTTTCCCAGTAGGTATTTCTGAAACTTCCAGCACTGTATCAATAGAT
>NW_026099152.1:0-845 GCF_021464435.1 Cataglyphis hispanica | reverse complement strand
AACGTTCAATTTTTTCCTTTTCTCTTCTTCCTTCCTTCCTTCCTAGACTCTGCGGCGCCATAGCTCTTTCAATCTCCGATAGCGTATCGCCTCCGATGACGACATCGCGTCTACCTTGCATGACTCGACCGGCGCGGACAATCATGTCCGATCATGAACGCTTCGTATTTCGTTTGTATACCTTGATATCAGATAATTCCGCACTAGACGATTTTTCTTTTTTCAGCAAGAAGGAGAGACACGGGCGACGCGCTCGCTGCAATTCGAAGTTTTTCCGTAAGGACGGTCGAAGGCGAGAGATGCCGTATGTCATGCGATATTTTTCGATTTTCCACAGGGCTAGGGAGAAGGAGGAGGAGGAGGAGGAGGAGGAGGAGGGGAATGCAATGGGACATCTCCGCTGTCTTCGGCGCCCGATATTTTACCGGCTGCTGACACCTCGGACATCTTGTCGACTTTCTCTCTCTCTCTCACTTTATTTTCTCTCTCGTTTTTCCAGCTCGTCGGAACCAATCAAACAGCCGGCAACTATAGGAGAAACCAATCGGAGCGCTCGATCGCCGGGCCGGAGAGACCTACTCTTCGCTTAAATGCCCCATCTAACTCTCACTCTTGTAAGATTTCAGTTAGCCCACTGCACTAGGACCCCGACCAGAAAAGCAGAGGACCCAGGTTCCAGCCCGAGTATTTCCAGCCCAGGAAAAAATAAAAAATAAAAAAACTGCCTCGTGCACGTCCACGACTCCCCCCACTCTTAAAAAATTTTTAAAATTAAAAAATCGCCATGTGGACGTCCACGAGTCCCCACTCTTTTTTTCTCAGGTATCTGCCCAGGGGGACAGGGG
>NW_026099151.1:0-851 GCF_021464435.1 Cataglyphis hispanica | reverse complement strand
CCGACGGGCGTATATATACGCCCTCGAAGAATGACCATTCAGGTACGAAGAGCGTATATATACGCTCTGGAAAAGTGAGCGCGCGGGTACGAAGAGCGTATATATACGTTCATACCCTATATACTTTGATTTCATACTTTACATGAGATACTTTTGTCAATCGAGTATCCAGCAACGCTGCATGCCTTAAACAATTGACTATCATGAAATAAAACACAATCGACAAGACGATGTTGTGTTTTATTTTAACGATACACAGTTTCAGTCTTCTTTTGAACATTGCCAGCGACGGATATATACCAGCAATTTATAATAGTAGTGATTAAAAGGTTTACTCGAATTTATAATTCAACAATAATTTTTTTAGCTTAACTTTAATAATTCACAGGTAAATATTCAATTTCTGCCTTTGTGATAATATCTTGAGTTTTAAAGTATTTAATTTTTTAGACCCATTATCAAAGCATGGGGAAAAGAAAATTTAAGAGAATATTTTTCGTGAGTGATAGTGGACACGATTCCACGTCCTTTGAATCATCCTCAAGCGAACTGAAGGATGTAGAACCTAAGAGAAAGAAGATATGTAGGCGCCGCATCAGTAGTTCGAAATCGCATAGTGAAAGCAATATCAGTGAAAATCATGTTTATCCGGCAAAAAAACGAAAAATGCAAAGAAAAATTTTAGTGAGTGATAGCGAAGACGATACCATGTCACCTGTATCGAACTTAGAAAAACATCAGGAAGACCAGCAAGATGGGCGAAAGAAAAGATGTACTCGCCGAATTAGCAGTTCGGAATCCGAAACTGAAAGCCTTTGCCATGCAAGGCAACCAGTAACGTGTGCAAGATC
>NW_026099150.1:0-13503 GCF_021464435.1 Cataglyphis hispanica | reverse complement strand
GCCCATCAACCCTGCTATCGTATAACCTGATGTCTACTATCGAATATGAAACATTAACGGAACGACCGACGAAAATCAGAGCGACGATGGAAGCTATTCTACGGTAGCAAATAAATGGCATGCATGCTGATAATTTTCATTAAAAATCATTGTAGTTTGTCTTGTTTTACTGTAGACTTAGTTTTAAATTAGATTTGTTAGATTCAGATACAATTTATTTCGATATTCTTGCATTAGTCTCAATAAATCAATTAAAATAATTGTACCAAATTTTCATTTGTTTTCTGAATATCATTCTATTACGGATCTCTTAGAACTGTAATTATCATCGATCAGTTGATAAATATATAAATCAATATTTCTAGATTTATAATAGAAAAGTGATCAGTATAATTAAGTAATTGGAATAGAAAATTAAGATTCTAAATCAATAATGAAAAAAATTGATATTGATTTCCTCTACATGAAATAAATTTCTTTCTGCTTCATTCAAAAGTATCTTAGACCATTTATAAAAGTAAAATATCAACTTCTGAGTATATGGATCATGGAATAATTTCAACCTAATACCACCTAGTATGAAATAGGAGAAAAGAAGTCTGCAAAACCACAAATTAAAGAGAGAAAGGATTTCAGTACGAAATAAGACCAGATAACATATTATAAAGAAAACACTCTTCCAAGAAATATTTCCTATACGAATCGATTCAAGTCATTCGTCATTTTCCAAACATAAAATTTAATTAATGCATGAATTTAAAATTTGACTATTTTTTACACAGGAAATGAAACTTATTTTATAAGATAAATTCGCGCTTAATTAATGCGCTTATTTAATACATTTCAATATATATATATATATATATATATATATATATATATATATGTAATATATATATGTATATATAAATATATATATGTATATATATGTATGCATATATATATATATATGTATATATAAATATATATATGTATATATATGTATATATTATTATATGCATATATATGTATATATGTATATATGCATATATATATATGCATATATATATGTATATATATATATATGTATATATGCATAGTATATATGTGTATATATATATATATATATATATATTTTATGATCTGAGTATACTCAAGAGAGCACTTCATTACCTAGATACTGCATGTTTAAAAGTAAAATATCACGCTGGTAACAATAATAAAAATATATTAAAAATTAGTGATTTAAAATATATGATATATTTAAATATATTTTAAATATTTATTAAGTTGTTAAAAAAATAATGATAATTAGCAAAAATAAGCTTTAAAATATTTAATACAAATCAAAATTTTTATAAATAATTGTTTCGCAATTAATAATAAGAAATACTTAATAAAATAAAATGTTCCTTTTTTTAGGTCAAACTTGTACGTTTTAAAATATACAATTGGACACAAGCTTAATTTAATTTATATATATATATATATATATATATATATATATATAAAATATAAATTATTAAAACAGGTTCAAATCAAGTTTATAAAAAAACCTCATATAATAAATGACTAATCGATTGAGATATTCGAATGGCGAGATAATTTAAAACAAGCAAAATATTGAAAAAATGGCACACGAAATATAGTAAAATATGATTCAAATTAAGATATACGGTAGATATACGTTTTCAAGAATTTTCAAATGTCTAAATTGATTTATAAATAATTAACAGAGCAACATATAATATTTAGTATATAATTCTCGAATGATTAAATTACTCATTAGATATTTATAGAAGAATATAATAAAATATTACATTTTATATATCTTTTACGTTATTATTATAAAAATCTTTTAAAAATATCTATGTAATATAAAAATATATTTTAAATTATTTATTCTTTAAAATATTGCTTCTTCATAGTTGAAGCCTTGTTTTGACGAAAAAAATTTCTTTCAAACTTTGATGCCAATGTATTCAGAATATTTTAAAACGTCAAAAAATTATTTTTTTATTAAGTGTCCATATGTGTGTATACATGTGTATATGCACAAAAAGGACGTGGTTGCTCTAACTTCCGCAAATTTTGAAATATCAGTCTAAATATTTTCTCATGAATAGAATATCATTAAAAAATGGAATATTGAATTTGATGAAAATTGGTGAAAAGGTTTACTTTTTACAAAATTTTGATTTTTTTTTTAAATATGTGATTGTTCTAATCCACAAATTTTGGAAATATCGAGCTAAATATTTTTAAATGAGACATTTTTAAGGGATATTTTAAAGGGAAAGAAATAAAATAATGAGGAAGCAATATGCAAATTAGTAATTTACACAATATTTTACTTGTTTAATTCTGTTTTAAACAACATTATTATGAATAAAATATTTTTTCTTGTGTTTTATTTTACATATAATTAAAACAGTACACTCTATATAAGTTTTAATAATAGACATAACTATTTTTTCCAAAGGAAATATTGTATCTGTACAGAAATTCTTATATAAAAAAATATGACACGTGTTGCTTACAGTTAGATATGAATTTACAGTTTTTGCTAACATAAAATGAAATATTTTATATATGTAGTATAAATATCTTTTAGCATTTGAAATATTGAAGTCATATAAAAATAAGACATTTAAAAAATCAATTACAAAAATCAACATTCAATCATAACATCAAAGAAAAAAGAATTTTAAGCCGTGCTTATATTGCATCTTTTGCAAATAAAATAAGATAGACAAATATGATTTTTAAAGAAAAAAACGACAAAATATGGAAAATACAATTTGTTCGGAAAGACGAACAAGCCTGATTATATCGCATGTTGTACATTCCATAACAATTGAATAAACATATGTAATTAATCCGCAACCAATTATAGATTTGGATACACAATTATAAAGCGATAAAGAAACATATGTCTGTTTATATGTATGTAATAAAAACTCGTATGCACATCGTGATATCTCGCTTTCTCCTTGCCATCAATATCGAGAAATAGATCATTATAGAGTCGATAATGCACTATCATCAATATTCTGCTGAAAGTCGGTTAAAATATGGAGAAAATGATACAAGCAATCTAATTACTTTCACAATGTAACCTGTTTGGGCTAAAATAGGATATTAATTTTTTGATATAAAGTATACTCTATTTTTATTTAAAATCGCGGTATCCAAAGAAAGTATCGAATAATTTTTCAATATTTCAATTTTTCCATGAATAATTTTTAATAAACTGAAATAAGGATATACATATTTTACACTTTTTAAATAATTTATTAGAATTAAGATATTTTAAAAAGAGAAATATATATAATTAAAGAAGATTTATATATATCCTTAATGTAGTATATACTTTATGGGATGCCTCTACTGTTTATTACGGACGAGACAGCCTAATCTGCTATATGAAAACTAGCTTCAGGGAGCAGATATCTAATAGGGCCACCGGAACCACAAAAAACACTCTCATTTTGCCTCAATGTCATACTGAATTATTCAAGCAATCTTTCAGATTAGCCTTATAGTCAGACTCTGGAATAGTCTTCCTTTAGTTATTCGCGAAGCGCAAACATTGACTGACTTCAAATTAAAGCTCTATGCATATTTACTCGATGGAGCAGCCACATGATACAACATGGTTTGAAACAGCAGCTTTTTTTCTTTCTCTTGATTATCCTGAGCATGTTCATGCCTCTGAACAACTTTATTGATTTTGATCATCTTTTGAACACTTGACTGTTGTTTTGCTGATTTGCGTTCTTTTATGTTTACGATCTGATCCAATCCGATCTGACTTGACTGATGACGATCTGATTCACCATGCTGCCTGATCCGCATCTGGCGATCGATCGCACGACTGTTCTGCCGCGTCTCGATCCGGATTGATCTGATGCTGACCGCGATTTCGACTGATGCAGCAATGTTCGCAATGATTTGGATGCACGCGGATGATCTGGTGAGTTTCGCGAACGCGCGATTGCGGATTTGACGCGGATGCGATCCGATGCAGTCGCATGAGCCGGATGATCCTGACGAAGCGGCAGCGGCGACGTGAGGATTTTGCCGCCTGAGATCTGAGTTTGATCGACGCTGGATCCAGATTTGACGATCGGACGCCTGTCCGGACGATCGCCTGATCCGACACGATCGCAAGCGCTCGATCTGCGCATGACGCTGATGCAAGCCGCTGAACCATTCGATGTCGATCTGACTGATCCGACGCCGATTCGACGCCGGATACACGCCTTCTTGATCGATGCATCGATCGTCGTTTTTCGATTGAATTGTCATTCGCGGACGCATTTCAATCTCTGACTGTCCTGGACTCGTCCGACTGCAACTCCACCACTTTTTTCTCACTTCTGAAACTTTCCTTAATCTTACTCTTATATTTAGTAACCCACGTGTTTCTGCGTACTTTGCCCCCAGTTCCATGCTTGTGCCAAATCTATCGATTTCCATGTGCTCGATCTCACTTATGTGGCGCGGATTTAATAAATAACTAGACTTCGTAATATTTAATAAAGCATTTAATGTTACAACAATGTGTACAATATGATGGACAATAAACGAATGAATAAAAGTTATAAAGTTTGTTAATGTTTTTCTCGTTACCGTGTACAAAATTAAATCGATAAATCAATAAATGAGATGTATGAAATTAGTTGGTGAATGAATGAAATGTAGTTGATAGCACTGGAGTTGTCGATGTACGCCACACACACTGATCTTTATATATCACTGGATGTCGTATACTGTGGATAAAGTCACAAGAAGGGTGCGTTCCATTTGAATGCTTACACGATTAAAGCGCTTATAAGCATTGCTTACGCTGTTCTCTTTGGAGTTATAAGCGCTTATAAAAATATTTATGACGTCACTGTGATGTCATAACTCGTGCTCACAAACGCTTATTTCATCGAGGTAGGACAGTAAAAGCGTAAGCGCTTACATCACATGAGCGTTAAAACGGAACGCATCGAACGCATGTAAATGAAAAATGGACATACCAAAAATCTCAATTGATATTCAAGACGCTGCAACTAATAAAATATATAGTATTTTAGTAACGGCATAATATTAATTAAAAAATATAATATTTCTAATTCTAATTTCTAATTCTAATTCTAATTCTATATTATATGAGGAATCTTCATTATCAAAAAATATTTCAAATAACATTGAAATTAGAAAACATAAAATAATAATTTCTTTCTCTACTATCTTGGCACGCTCGCACTGCTTATTTTATTTATTTATTATACTCACACACTCAAAAGGAACGACTTTTGTTTGCAATTTCTTTTTGCAAAGCATTTAAAGCGAATGAAACGGTTGATAATAACGCTTATAAGCGCTTATAGCGCATGAGTCCAAAGCGAACGCACCCGAAGTGTGTTACGATTTGAAGGCCCGACAGCCATCTTTGATAAAGTATAATAAAATATGCAATTTTAGGCGGTAAATTCAAGTAGCAGTAATAATATAAATACTGATTTAAATGATTTTATAGTTAAATATTTATAGTTTAATATTATAGGACTATTATTATTATTATAAAAATAATTTTACTGTACGTACAATATATTTACTTTAATTGAAACATAAATTATACATATTATATAGACAACTTAATCTTTAAATAGAAGAGATAAATAATAAATAGAAAATGTGCATAAAATATAAAACTATATAAAACTAAATGAAGAATATATAAAAAATGTATAAAATACATGATAAAATGTTAAAACACGTAAATAAAAAATTTAAAAACAATTTATTTCAAATTTATTTTATTTTCAAATGTAAATTATTCCAATTAATATATCAATTATGTAAAATTATGGATTGAAATTTGATTAAAGATATAAAAATCTGATTTAAAATGTAATATTAAAAGTGATTCATTGTTATTAAAAAATATTTTAAATATAAAGAATGATGTACAGACAATTATGTTCTAATTAATAAAATTTATATACCTACTAATAAATCAATGGATTCTCGTTTTCCATCAATATTTCAGTGCAATTTTGCAGTATCTGGAAGAAAAAGCGAAAATGTTTAGAATCATAATTATGCAAGAAAAACAACTTTAGCTATTTATGTTTGTTTTATTGCACTTTATGCAAATAATAAATACAAGAGAAATCGTCGAATACATGCAAATACTTATATTATTCTAGACTGCCTTTGAGAAAATAATCCTCTAACAATATATAGGAATTAATGAAGACTAGCATTAAGTTTAAAACAACAAATTTTTTTGTGCGTTTCATTCCAAACCATGCTATTATGCTACTTGTTACAAGAACTTATGCTATGGTTATTTTATTGTACTTCATGTGAATAAATAAAAAGTTGAACAGTTTTCACTGACGTTCTGAGATAATTCGTCGAGTTAGGTGATGACAAACTTTTGTCCCAACAGCAGTTTCAAATGCTATCTTTGTTGCAGCATATAATCTTAAATTCAAGTATGTTTTGCACACTTGTTTTGAAAGAAAATAAATATGTTTTATATCATTAACTGCATCATCAAACATGTGTTCGTTTAACTGTGGAAATAATGTACAAGGCGATTGTAGAAGATTATGCAAAATCTTTCAGCAAAAGAGAGAAGGAAAATTGAATTCAACAACAACTATACCATTAAGTTTATTTAAGGAATGCCTTAATAACTTTTCCGTTGTTTCATAAATCCGAACGATAGATTCACTGGGAAAAAATAGACTTTCATTAGTTTTAGCTTTATAAGACAGTTTTGTTCAAATTGCGCTAAATGGTGAAAATCTTGAAGTAAAGCATTTCTGCACGTTTCATCGGATAATAGACTTTTTTTATTTATTAATTTTCTCACAACCCAACCGGCAATGTAACTTACACATGCTTTGAGAAAGTAGAGAGCTGAGAAAGAGGTGGTCATAAAGTTGTCAAATTCTTTCAAAAAATTTTCATCTGTTTCATTTTCTTTGTTACTGTTTCCTAAATCATATTTTTTTTCTACTCTGATATTAGCCATTTTGTCATAAACGGTTGGGTCATAAAAATCAATTTTTTTTTACGCATAGAAATTACCGTTAGAATATTCGTGGAATCCATTGCTTCTACATTTCTATTGACGACTTGAATCTGACGATGAATTAAAAATCTTTTGTAAGCTGACATGAATTGCCTGGAAGTCGGATTTGGGCACTATTGTAATATTCGTTGCATTGATCTGTCAAACTTTTGCTTTATATCTAAGTATGTGCATCAGACAGATAATAGTATATATATATATCAAAAAACGTTGAAAAATCGTCAAAGTCGTCAGCAAAATATATTTCGGCAAAGAACTGAAGTTAATTGTGTAATTAGATATTTTTATTTAGAGGTGTTGTAATAACGTTTCTTACAATACTGGCGAACAAAGACTAACTAAATTATACGCACTCTTTTCAGTAGAGTATATACGGTCTAGTTACTTAAGGGTTATTCACATTTGAACTTGACTAACATAAAAGAATAAAGTAATGAATATATGACCAACATAAAAAAATAAAATAATTATATCTCAACAGGCACCAACCACCACAACTCCTAATAGCATAAAAAACAATTCTAGATGATCTTGATTACATTTGTAAGTCAATAGATATTTCAGCTGAGAAGTTTCAGATTTGACGTAAGTATCAAAAATTGTTATTATGAATGTTATCGCAGTAATGAACCCCACGAAAGCAACATACTTTGTCGTACGGTTTATTGAAATACCGGCAACGTCCATGATGCCTTGCATATTCAACATGTGTTAAAATCGTCAAAATCCCTCATTGGACTTTCTCAAAGGAGCTTTAAACCCCTTAGCAAAGGGATTACGTGAATTTAAAAAGTCAAAGATTCTATTGATGCATCTAATAAACCTCATAGTTGCCTCAGATTCTCTGAATTCCTTTAAATTTAGGTATTTATTATAAAATTTAATCGAATCGGCAACACTGTCACTAAGAGTTTGAGCAGCTAAAGCCACTTTCATTTTCATCTTCCAATAACGGATATGTGCCATTTTCACTTTATTTCCAGCTCTCAATCCTTTTTTTTCTTGTAATTGAATTAGAGCCTCGATAAATCACCATTCAATAGAGTTTTCTTCGGCATCTTTTAGAACTTTCAAATCTCCTAATGCATTTCTTACAAGTTTTAGTATGTGACAAGCGTCAAAAATAAAATAAATTTTTTCTTGAGTGGATGGATGTAGAAAAAAGATTTAAAATCTAACAAATCGAAAGACGCACCAAGAGCACGCATTGTAGCGAAGTACTCTGTTGGACCATCTAATGTTAAGGAAACAACTTCGATTTCAATTTCGTGAAGACGAATTAAAGCTTCTCTGATAAGTCCGGAATTTGTAGCAGAATCGATTCTATTAATTAAAAAATATCCTATCGTGGAAATTTTCCACGACTCATCTAAACTCATGACCATCATAACTTATGCGTCCTTTGCTAATAAAATGGAATAGTATCAGTCGATTTCAGAACCAAAATCCAAATGTCCACAAATTTTTCCATTATGACATTGCAATGATTTTTGATCAATATTTCATCCAACATAAAAGCTACAAGAACTTTTTTTATTAAATTTCTTTCATGCAACTTTTTGTTTTAAAGCGTCAAAACTTTCGAAAGTGAAACCAGGTGCACCACGATTGCGAAATAGATTGAAGGGAACTAGGAACTGGCAAAGCCTTGCAAAATTTTCGCCTAACAAATCCGTATGCTTTAGGAGAATAAAAATGGAGGGTCATCGCAAATGGTCTAAGAGCTACTGGATACTTTTTTTTAGATATACCTTTGTTCTTTACTCTTACGCTGGCACTTCCATCTTTTCTTTGGCTTATTATTTTCTTTGTCATTTTCTTTAATTAATTTATTTTGATTATTAAAGAATCTCTTTAGAAACTGGGAAATGTCAGTGCTAACAATAGAATCCAAACATTCCAAACCTGAATCTGGAATAGCACGAATTTTTCGTAATTCATTTGTCTTTCAATGAAATAATCTTTTTTTCTAAACGTGGAATACGCTGTCTTATAACGTGCGTCTGGTTTATTAATACTTGTATTCTCTTCTGTTGCTGAATACATCTTTTCCTTATCGTTTTTGGAAATGCTTCATATTGATGATCATGCTTCGTATAAAAAATTCGTTTTTAATACTTCATGGTGTTTCTGGTGTTCCACTGGCAACTGGACTGTTTACTTTTTCAGAAGCTGAACTCGTAGAAGGTGTTACATTTTTGTCACAGTGTTCGACTGTTCACATTTCGATATAATGTTATCAGACTTTAATATAAAATTAAATTTTATGTATAAATTTTTTATACATACACTTAATTCATTCGTACCTGAAGAACAATCTATCACAGCTTCTCTCTGTGAGTACAATGATATGCTAGTAACCCTGTCACTTTTTTGAATTTTAGAAGGAAGTGTGAAAAATTCTAATGAAATATGCTTTGTTTCTTGCTGTTGAATTATCGATTGACTGTTGTTAATATCATATATATCAGGTGAATTGCTTATATTCTCTTGCATTTCAATGGATGTTCCTACAAATGTATATATCCGCATATAAATGTACACTTATTTATTTAACTAAAAAGTTATTTTAATGCAGCAATAGGAATAAAACTAAATAATTACAACTAAAATAATTTATAAATATAATACATTATCATACCTTCACTGTCTACAGATGAAACCAAAGTTGGCACTGCATTTGCTTTTAGAACTAAACCACGATCATCGTAAACATTTTTCATCAAAATGATAACTATACAGCAAACATCTATCATTTGGAATAAAATCTTTCAACTCAGTTGCTGCTACCCATTTCTCTAGTAATTCGGGATTATTTAAGAGAAATCTGTTACAAATATATTTACAAGTTAAAATATAAATATTTTGAAATAAATACTACAATTATACATGTTTTCTTGTATGTAAAATAAGTCATTTGTATAAATAATTTTTATTTGTGGAATGATCTTTTTATCCTGTCCTTTCATTGCATGTTAGTAAACATAAATTGATTTATATTCCCCAAATAATGTTGGAATACTTCCGATGCGTAGACACTTCTTATTTGTATTTCCTTAAAAGATTTTTTTTCGAAATAATCCGAACATAATAAGGAATGTTTTTTCGGTACAAAAATTTGACCCTCAGACCCATGTGTTGCAACCACGATTGCAAAATTTTTTTATCTTTCAAAGGAAATTTTTTTATCTTTCAAAGGAAAGCTTAAAAAAAAATATTGTACAATATTAATTTCGAAAAAATATGAAACATAAAATACAAAAAAGGAATGATATAGGATATCTACAAGACATAAACATGAGTATATGACTTGTATACTTACTTATGATATGTTCTACCTTCGATCCCTTGTTTTGAACCACAAAAAATACAGGACAACACCATTTTCAAAACGTAATTAAATTTATAACAATGGAGAGAAAACCTATATGTCTTTAACATGTACTAACCCGAAAAAAACAACAGAATACCAACACCCAAATTGTCTGCTCATTGGCCAGCAAGTGCCGCCATATTTTACTTTAATAGACAAATGTTTATACGACCAAACTGGCAATTTATTGTTTGATTGTTCTATCACAACGTTTCGACCATATGGTTTTGGTCCTTATCAAGTGAAACTAAAATAACAATACTATAAATAATGATAGTCAAGTTACAATGAAATAAATAGAATTATGTACCTACGTTATAATTAAAAAGTAGAAAGAGAAAAATCGAAATGTCAAACTGACATTGTGTCAACCACTATGTTTGGAATACTGAGAACGACTAAACGACCTTTATTAATTTATCGTATATGTTGTTTAAATTCTCTGTATCTTTTTGGGAGTTAATAGTGTTGTCAAATTTTTTAATAAAAAACATTTCAGCTATTTCTCTCTTTTTTACATGTTTTTCGTTATGCAGAATATCAGGCGCTGACCAATCGAAGTCATGATCAAATTCTAATTTATGTTTGCTAATTACAGATAGACTGCTTGCGTGCATTTTTATATTATTAAAATGTTCCTTGACCCGGGTGCCTAAGTGTCTTTTTGTCTGGCCAATATACGAAGCGCTACAATTCTTACAATTTATTTATTTATTTTTTATTATCTGTTCTAAAGATGCATCTACTGCAAAATCTGATCGTCACGAGTGAGAATGAGAGATATATTCGAAGCAGGATGTGCTAAAGTAGTAACTCGTAAAAGTTCTTCTTTATAATTCTTGAAGGTTTCATCCGCTTCAGGAATCCAGGTAATTAATTTTCTATCTCTTTTCCTACTATCCTTTAAATATTCTGTTAAAACCGCTTCATGTGATGCAACGTTTTTAAAAGTGAGTTCAATTGCGCACATTACCGATCGGACAAAACAAAATTTCCCAATCGGACACAGACCCGATCGGACACAGGCCCGATTGGACACCGGCTCGATCGGACACATATGGTTGCAATTGGACGCAGGGTCTGTGTCCGATCGGGAAATTTTGTCGTGTTCGATCCGTAATGTGCGCAAACGGGATGATCCCTTTTTTAAACATCGACGATAAAAATTAATAATTCCTATGAATCTTCGTAACTCGTGTACAATTTTAGTTTTTTATAATCTATTATAGCTTTAACTTTTTCAGATGTTGGCTTAATTCCTTGCTTAGAGACTAAATAATCAAGGAAAAGAATTTCATGTTTACCAAAAAGACATTTGGATAAATTAATAGTCATGCCAAATTGTTTGAAAAGGTTAAAAACAGTGTGAAGATGTTTAGAATGCTCTTTCTCATCTACAGAAGCAATTAATATATCATCAAGATAGCAAAAAATCAAGTCCTGATAGTATAATATTCATGAGACGTTGAAAAGTTTGAGCAGCAATGCGCAAACCAAAAGGCATTACAAAAAATTTAAAGAGGCCAAAAAGAGTAGTAACAGCTATTTTGGGTATGTCTTCTTTAGCCACTGGTACTTGATAATAGGCTTTAACCAAATCAATTTTTGAAAATATGTTTTACCGTGTAAACCAGCAGTGAAATCTTGTATGTGAGGAAGTAGGTATCGATCAGGAATAGTGGTTGCATTCAAAACTCGATAATTTCTACAAAGTCTCCATGAATTCTGTTCATTTTTGGAAACCATATGAAGTGGAGCTGCCCGTGTAGTGCTCGACGGTCGACAAATTCCTTGTTCCATCATGAAGTTGAATTCATCTCTTGCGAATTTCAATTTTTCTGGATACAGTCTGCGAGGTGTCGAAGCAATCGGAGGACCTTTAGTAATAATGTAATGCTCTACATGGTGAATCTTGGTTGTAGAAATAAGAGCAAAACGAGTTAAATCAGGAAAATTATCGAGAATCTTATGAAAAGGTGAGCAAATATAGTGCAAATTGTTAAATGATAAACTCTAGATAGTTTTCCTTTAAATGAAAGACCGGTAACACTATCAAGAAGTCGTTTATTTGTTATATCGACTAAAATTCCATAATGAAAGTCTGCTCCTAAAATAGGCCTTTGAATATCCGCAATGCAAAATTTTCATTTCAAAACTCTTCTTAATCCAAGATTTAAAGTTAACATTTTAAAACCATAAGTATTAATCTTGGTACCATTAGCTGCATAAAGTTTAAAAGAAGAAGCTTGAAAGATTTAATATTAAGTTTTTAGCTATTAAGGAAATGTCAGCTCCTGTATCAATCAAACAATTAAGCTCTGAAGATTTATCAAAAACAATGAGGCGATTGATAAGTGAACCGTTGTCAGCCGCCTCATAATTCAACGGTTATTCAACGCCTCACATAAGTGTGGCGTACATTGACAACTCCAATACTACTAACTTCATTTCATTCATTTACCAACTAATTTCATTCATCTCATTTATTGATTTATTGATTTAATTTTGTACATAGTGACGAAAAAAACATTAATAAACTTTTATATTTATACTTTATATTTATATAACTTTATATTATAACTTTTATTCATTCGTTTATTATCCATCATATTGTACGCATTGTTGTAACATTAAATACTTTATTAAATATTACGAAGTCTAGTTATTTATTAAATCCGCGCCACACTTATATAGCTCCTAATTATCGTTAGTACAGGTAGCAGATCAAGGAAAAGACTCACAGCAGATAGGTATCTAATACTCTTATATTTCTTTCAGGTACACAATTAATAAGCTCAAGTCTCAACTTTCTACCTATATTTAACTCTCTGTCTCTTTGCTCTCCCCTCTCTTCTTTTTGCTGACGCACCCGTTTCTTGTCCAGCGTTCTCATTGGCGCGGTGTTCAGATCCGCCACATACTCTCCCGCAAGCTATGTTGCGAAATGAACAGTCTTCTTCTTTGATGAGCATGTTTTGAGTATTGTTTTCGACCTGATATTGCTTTGTTGCGTTCCTTCGTTATGGCTCGTTTTCTTCCTCTGCGTCCT
>NW_026099149.1:0-852 GCF_021464435.1 Cataglyphis hispanica | reverse complement strand
GATCTTATTTCCGGAAAATCGATTTCAACTTTATTTTCAGTTTCAATTACGTTATTGCAATTTTTATTAAAACTTTGATATATCTGTCTTTATTTATTACTCTGTTTATTACTAAGTATTGTTATCCATTAACATTATTATGTCGTCACAGTCATTGGAGGACGAAGGAAAAGTCAATAAAACAAATTTGGAAACAAGATAAAACTGATTAAAAAAATGTGCATAATCTTAGAATTTTTTTTAAAGTTGCTGCTTCTTTTCATCCTTTTCATCTTTTTCGAGTTTTCGGCGCTGCGTTCCACTTAACTTTTTGCACATTTTTGTATTATGTAAATTATTTTTGTGCCTAGTCTAATCCTAAAATTCAAAGAAAGCATACATTAGCAGCTAATAATTTTATTTAAAATATTAATAAACTCTTTACGTTTATCTAAATATTAATAATTAAATTTGTAATTATTTTTACCTTATTTATCATTTTCAACGTGTGTTTTTTCGACAGTTTACGTGAAAACTGATCAATTTCCATCAAAAAAACAATTTTTACTTTGTAGTTGTTTAAATGGTTCATTGTTTTTAACGATGGATGAGCACTCTTCTCCCGTGTGACCAGATTTGAGACGCAAATAACAGCAGCAAGAATAGAGGAAAAATTACACACATACGCAAATCATATACTGCTGTTTGGGTCTTAAATCTGATCCCTCCTTCTCTCGTAGACAATTGTCTATGATGCATATCAGATAAAATCAGGGCAATTGCAACTAGCTAAAAAATGTCTATGTCGTCAAATGGCTTTCACTCATTTATTTGTGTCCAAATGTTATTTTTCTAGGCAAACGTTATTTGACT
>NW_026099148.1:0-886 GCF_021464435.1 Cataglyphis hispanica | reverse complement strand
TTAATGAGCGGTGCCGGCCCGTTGATATGCGTTCGTTGCCAAGGACGATTGTGGTGTTCCAGGTACCGACGATAGCGCCGCATCTCAGGATCCGCTCTCATATGTTCGGGCAATCTCTTCAACATTCGTTCCACGTAGCGACCGAAATGTCGCAATAAGATCGTCTTCGGGATAAACCACAACTATTCGGCGGTAAGCTCGAGGATATCATCGCTTTCTAGTAGTAGGATAAACATCTCGATCGACCGCGCGCGATTCTCTGCGCGATCGATAAGGATCGATTCGTATATAAATATTAGGATCTCGCCCCATTTCGCGAGTATATCGTGCACGCGCGCGACGGTCGAAAGGGATACGCTTCGTGCGGCAGCCGATCGCGATAAAAATGACGAATTTGGACGGTAGAGCGCGATCGTCAATCGACGCGGGGACGCGCAGACACGGCAGTCTCTTACCGAGCGCTATTCGTTGCGTCATTTGAGGCCCTTCTAATTGCGGTAAAACGAACGCGCTATCGAAAATATCCCTTTCTTCCATATTTCTATCCATTCCTCAATATATAACACTTTTTATTAATAAATTGTGTATCTTCCTTTAACTCTTTGAGATGATCTTGCGCTCTTCCGTTATTCCTCGATCCGTTATTCATCATTCAATACACGCAAAATCTGTTTGCTAATAAACTATGTATTCTTCTCGTCGTACTCGTCGATGTAAAAAAAGGCTCTCGTCTCGCAACCGCTGCACCAGTGATGCGACACGTTGAAGATCTCATCGATGAGATAACCCGATCGTACTATCTCGCTGATCGCTATTTCCGTTATATGCGTCGATATGCTTCTAATATAGCTCGGTCCACGCGCGCAATTCGCGCAATATCTCTACT
>NW_026099147.1:0-891 GCF_021464435.1 Cataglyphis hispanica | reverse complement strand
GATCGATGTAAGAGCACGGAGAAAATTCTGAGAACGTGCTTATGATTGGACAGAATCGCAAGGCTAGCGAGATTGATAATACAGGCCTTGAGATTGATCAAGATTGCGTAGAAGAAGAAAGAAGAATGAGAAAGAGAAAAAACGTGAGAGAAAGGCAAGAGTGAAAAGTTGTTTAAAATGTGGAGATAAGTGCGTTTTTTGCATAGATTATAAATAAATATTATACATAAATATTTGTATATATAATTACCAACTTATCATTATCAAAAACAGGATCAGTCAAAATCTTCAAATATTTATTTAATGCTCCCTCACAATCATTTCCAATAATATATTTATCATAAATGTATTCATTGACATTGCATGAAGCGCATGCATTCGCTCAGTTTTAGTAATATAATCTAAATTTTGTTCAATATGACATCTATTAGAAGAAATCATTTCTCTTCTTTGCATTATTTTGCGATTCAAAATCTTTAATAATTTCAGATCATTTTACACTAATCACTTTATCATTTTTCTTCTTGCATTATTCTGTGATACTCTTATATAAATGGTAAATTATTTAGTATGATATTTATATATTTTTTTTTATTTGATATAAAAATAATAACACGGAGATAATATTTATATGGAGAAAAGGCGATATCAGCTTGTATCGAAACGATAGATAAACATTTTTGATCCAAAATGACTAGTGATGTTTCTTAAAGAAAAAAAAAATTTAATATAACTTTGTAATATAATAGCTGTGCCTGCAAGATATTTAGAGGAAAAATAAAGATACTTTTTTTATATAATTCAAACTCAAGCTATTGATTAAGCCTAATAAGAACTCGATTCAACTGTTATTGAAATTTGGAAATCTCAGGTACTCTCAACTGACCGACA
>NW_026099146.1:0-891 GCF_021464435.1 Cataglyphis hispanica | reverse complement strand
TTACAGTATTGTATGTTGACAATATTCGAAGTATTGTGACACCGGCATAGACAGGTTTTTGTGCATCTCGTTAAAAAGCCCGGCTCGTGGCGTGGGGCGCGTGCGGTAGGACGGGCGTGTTTGCCGGCGCGTGCTTGTGGGCGCGAGGTGCGTGCGGTAAGGCGGGCGCGTGTTGTTAGTGTGCGCTTATGGGCGCGAAGCGCGCGGTAATGCGGGCGGCGATGCCGTTACGCCGAGTTCGGACGGTCTGGTGTAAGGACCGTAAAGCTCGTGAATACTCGAGGAGAGCGACGAACTCGTCCACTCTCGATCTCTACGGAAGCTTTGAGACGGGAGTCGTCTCTGGAGCAGATAGTCGAGAATTCTCGACGGAGGCTGCGAACACATCAACCTCCGGTTCCTTGTCTTTCGACGGTTTCTGGGATTGTCTCGTGCGTACTGCTCGAGTGGAGTCAAGCACCAGTCTGGTACAGATCTGCAATCTGTTGGGCTTTTTATACCCATCGGTTACGGCACCCGCGTGATTTAATGTCCCCTTCGGAATTGGGGAAACGGCGCGGGATTTTTCGCTTGAAGCATTCGCCGCTTTTCGGGAGCACTCGGCGCTGCTCGGCGGTCGGTTGTTTATTTACCGGTGTTTGTTATTATTAAAAATAGGGCGCTAAGCGCCTCTGCCTTTGCCCGGCTGGTGTTCGCCGGGTGGCAGACTTCCGACGGGCGACGTGTCGGGAACGATAGGGTGATGCATCGTTACATTTACATATATGTATATATACATATATATATATATATATATATATATATATATATATATATACATATATATATATATATATGTATATATACATATACATATATATTGCGACGACTCTTCCCTTCGCGAGCTCGGAG
>NW_026099145.1:0-901 GCF_021464435.1 Cataglyphis hispanica | reverse complement strand
TGTGATATAGCGGGTCGGACCAAAATGAGAAGAAAATTCACCCGCTGGAATTGTCTGTCCGTTAGGTGTCCATTTTCTAGTCCTTTCGGCGATATTCTTCTTATGCTGATCCGGTGTATGCGTACTTTCTTCTACATGAATATCATCTTCAGATTCATCCGAAAATGAAAGTACGCGTATTTTCTTTCTTCGTGGGACGAATAATTCAGAGTCATCAGAATCATCAGCTTCAGAATCAATGAGAGATTCTTGATCTGAAGTTATTTCTTCAAATCGCGTGTCATTTTCATTTTCGTCACGATGCAGTTTGAGGTTAAAAATTTTGGAACAAGTACTTGATGGATTTGTGCTTTGCATTTTGAAGCTGAAGGGTCAAAAATTACCTACACTATATTCAAATCACATTTATAGTTTTAAGAATATTAAAACATAAACAATAAATAAAAATATGTTTTTTTGTATTACTCCCCAAGTTGCATGGTGGGACGAATAAAATCCCACCATACTTTCATCATTTGCAAACAAATTTAATCTTTAGTTTTTATTATAAAATACTTCACTTGTTTATATAGAACTAATTTTTATATAAATTAACTTACCTCTACGATTTTTCACATAAAACCAGGAAAAAAATATTATCGCAATAAATCCTTCCGCTTACAACAATTGTTGAACCGGTATTAGCATGTTGAAAGTTGCCGACATAAGTGCATACATTTGTAACATTGGATGAATATATTACCAACTGCTTTACATAAATAAGACAAAATATAAACCTATACACATGCAGCTATTGCAAAATTTTGAGGTGAGATTAAAAATGTCCCACCATGCATTACGGTCCATCAAAAAGGTGGGACACTGTTAATCCCACCGTGCCCCAAAGAGTTAAGTCCGTATG
>NW_026099144.1:0-906 GCF_021464435.1 Cataglyphis hispanica | reverse complement strand
GATCTTGGTAATTTCGTCTTTATTCCTGAGTCCTTCGTAGAAAACGGATGTATTTGTGGCATGAAATTTTTAGTCGTCCATGTTAGATTGCACTTCTTCTCGGCATCATTTTTGATTGACTCGGATTCCGAATCTGATGTGCTACATATGTTCCTTCGGCATCGTTTAGGCAAGTTAAAATTACCTTCATTTTCTTCCGTATCAGATAGTCCATTTTGAAACATTATATTTCTTGTATTCCGTGTATACATTTTACAAGGGTGTGAACTGTTTCTAAAAAGACATTTTCGAACAAAATTCTAACCTGCAATTCCTATTTTTTTACAAATTGACAACCATACCTTAAGCTCAGTTATTCAAATTCTTGTAAGAATCCTATATGAAATTCTTTCGCTATCAATGAATATACGATGAGATTTTTAATGTGAAACAGTATACGATCGTTTATAATTATGTCTCAAACAGGTAGCGTCAAGAGTTATTTCAACAATGAGTAATTTTATAAAGTGATCTATCTATAATCCCATATGTCAATAAAATCAACGACAATGGTCTGTTGATAACGAAAAAAATCTACATTATCGACCGCAGATTGCCCGCCCTTGTGTATGAATCGTTTGAATGCCGAATGTATGGGGACACGATCCAGAAGTCGTCGCTCGGCCGTCGCTTATAAGCGGCCCTTGTACACATAAGACATATTATGCGCGCCGCTTATAAGCGGCGCTCGTACCCACAAAACATATTATGATCGCCGCTTATAAGCGGCGCTCGTACCCACAGGTCATACTCTGCGCGCCGCTTATAAGCGGCGCTCGAAGCGAAAGGGTTAATTGGTAAGTAAGATTTAATTAATTTTTCGTAAGGATACGGATTTTAGTGAACAAATTTTAATGATAGAAAAAG
>NW_026099142.1:0-916 GCF_021464435.1 Cataglyphis hispanica | reverse complement strand
GGCTTTATCTCGCTCCGTACAAATATGGACAGGGGTTGTATCTCGGCCCGTACAAACGTGGACAGGGCGTGGTAACGAAGAAAAAAAAACCTCAAAAAGATGTTAAATATGCCTACGGGTGTGACAACGAACATACAATTAGAACAACTAGCAAAACGTATGCGTATACCATTCTTTAGAGGTGTTTTTATGCGTGATTCTTTACCAATCGGTGGTATATGTCGAAACGAGAGTGGCATCGTGAATTTGGATAACACCAAAGGATCAGGTACTCATTGGGTGGCCTATGCAAAGAGGGAGAATCGCGTTATATATTTTGACAGTTTTGGTAATCTTCGACCACCGAATGAATTGGTGCGATATTTCGGGCGGAACGTGACGAATATACAATACAATTACACGCCTGTTCAAACTTACGATCAGAGTATCTGCGGACAATTGTGTCTGCAGTTTCTTCGTACTGTCGACGACGACGATCAGTGTGAATTTAAAGCCTGACGATGCACCATTAAGACTCAGTATTCGTTAAACAGTTTTCGCTTCCAGACATGTCTATGACATTCACGCTGACTGGGAAGAGTAGCGTCCTCGCGGCACACTACCATCCAGCCATAGATTTGAGCGATGGTGACTACGAGCTCGGTCTAACAAATTTTGAGACTTATCATACGATGCCGAACGTAAATTCCTCGAATAATAAATTTTATTTTGATGAAAATGACACGGAAATTACGATTCCCGAAGGATCGTATGAGATACATGCCATACATGATTTTTTGAAACGTGCAATTTTACGGAAACGTCCGCGACGCGTGGTTCGTTTCGGCAATCGATTCGATAAACGCGGTGATATCCCGGGAGAGGAGACCGTTCGAGCGATCGGTGACGAGGACGAAACTTTAGAATACCCGATAAT
>NW_026099141.1:0-922 GCF_021464435.1 Cataglyphis hispanica | reverse complement strand
TATGTTTAATTTTAAAAATGTCGCCAGTAAATAAATTAATAAACAAGTGTTTATATGACCAAACTGGCAATTTATTGTTTGATTATTATATCACGACGTTTCGACCATATGGTTTTGGTCCTTATCAAGTGAAACTAAAATAACAATACAATAAATAATGATAGTCATGTTACAATGAAATAAATAGAATTAAGCAACTTACGTTATAATTAAAAAGTAGAAAGAGAAAAATCGAAATGTCAAACTGACATTGTGTCAACCACTATGTTTGGAATACTGAGATCAACTAAACGACCTTTATTAATTTATCGTATATGTTGTTTAAATTCTCTGTATCCTTTTGGGAATTAATAGTGTTGTCAAATTTTTTAATAAAAAACATTTCAGCTATTTCTCTCTTTCTTACATGTTTTTCGTTATGTAGAATATCAGGCGCTGACCAATCGAAGTCATGATCAAATTTTAATTTGTGTTTGCTAATTACGGATAGATTACTTTCGTGCATTTTTATATTATTACTATGTTCCTTGACTCAGGTGCTTAAGTATCTTTTTGTCTGGCCAATATACGAAGCGCTACAATTCTTACAATTTATTTTATAAACCTCCGTTCTATTGCTAATAGGCAAACTATCCTTGCCGCGTTTAATCAATGAATTTAATTTTTTAGGTATATTGTAAACCACTGTAAATCCCATATTTTTAAGCAACCGACCAACATCGTCACTCAAGCCTTCGACAAACGGTAGTGCGATGTAGGAGGGTTTGTCTGTATCACTTTCCCCATCACCTAGAATGCTATTGCTCCGATGTTTCAAAAAATTCATTCTCTTACAAATATAACGATTTATAATGTGTGTCGGAAAACAATTATTAAGTAAGATCTGCTTCACGACATCAATATTTTTTCTATGAAACTGATC
>NW_026099140.1:0-937 GCF_021464435.1 Cataglyphis hispanica | reverse complement strand
CTTGTGTTTGACTGTGACGAGGCTTTCCATGAACTATTTTTACATCTTTCCACATAGCGCATATTTTGGATATGACTTGATTACTAAATTCTCTACCATTATCTGATTGCAATATTGCTGGTGCACCAAATGTTAAAAATATTGAAAGAACGTGATGCGCTACTTCTTCAGCTCTTTTAGTTTTCAAAGGTCGTAGCTGGACAAACTTAGTTAAATGATCTTGATACACCATTATGAACTTATATTCGCCATCTCTGTTTGACTGCAGATCTATCAGATCAACTTGACATCTTGAGTTTAATTCAGAACTAACCATTGGCTTCACAACAATACCTTTCTTAGGTGCACTGTGTTTCATTTGACACTGTTTGCATAAATTTAAATACAACATTACAACTTCATATGTAATATTTTTGTATTTAACTTGCAACTCTTTAAGCATACGTGTTCTTCCTCCGTGGCCTATTCTGGTGTGAGTTTCATATAGTATACTGTACAATTCTTCATTGGTAACATAATTCTGTATGTTCGTTTCCCCTGGTTTTAATGGTACAATTAACTTCTCTTCATCATTAATTTTTAAAACATCAAAATGTTTTAATTGTCTGTAATCCAAAGGTGTGTTGCATTTAATTTTAGCAGAAACCACTTCAGAAAGTATTTTAGAATACTTTTCTTGAGAAAAATAAAAACAATTGTCTTCTCGTTTACCCGCAATTAATGCATTTAACTTTTCAAGAAAAAGATCACGATTTACTGCAGTATCCATTTAGTATAAATTAGGGTATCGGAAAAAAAATTAAGAAAACGTTGCTCGCGTTATCAAAGCTTGCATAAGACTGACAAAGCTGATTGACTCCGAGCAGAACAAAGGATTTGGCGGGAGAGAGCCAGTCACTTGTTTTTTGACTCTTCTGTTTTGGACCTCCACCAGAGC
>NW_026099139.1:0-13591 GCF_021464435.1 Cataglyphis hispanica | reverse complement strand
ATATAAGAACATTCTCTTATCCATGAATAAAACAATCGCGACAACCGCAGCTAGAAATGCACTTGAAAATTATTGTAATTTCGTTGATCCTACTCAAGAGATACAGAAGGCCCGGGCTTTCGCCTCCCGTACTTTGTGTCATCGTAATCATGGAAGAGAACTCAGGATGCCGATGCACGGCGGCGGTCACGCAAAAGCGGAAATGACGAATAGCATTTGTGCGTCACGTCCGAAGGTTGCGATGTAAAAGTGTGGAGCCAAGGAATCCTTTCACTCGGCCTGCACGATGTAACTTCTTATGTTCGTTACGGCGGTGGTTTCGCGTTAACACGTGCCGCCGTGTCTATTTTCCGTGTGCCGAGAATCTCGCGTCGTGTGCACTTCTTCCCGACAATTTTATACCATACCTGGAATAACTAACTTCTTCGACATCGTTGTGTACGATATCGTGTGTATCACTGATCATGTACATTGCACCCAGACGCCTTCAAGATTAAATCGTGAGTGTTATCACTAACGCGTGTTTAATATAATAATTGTCACGTCTCAAAGATGTTATTTCATACTGTTGTGAGTGCCTTGGTTTCCTTAACTGCGAACTATCATTATTCTCTTATGTGCGATAAGGGAATAATCAATGTATCGCACGAGTATGTCGCTTTAAGTGGGCAACGTGGGACCTAATTTCTTGAGCAATCTAACAGAGATCTTTCTTATACGTTACAATTTTGTAATTTTTTAGTAATAATATATAATTTTATATATCAGTTTTTAAATTATAATATTTCATAATTTTTAAAATGTACATCAATTTAATATATTTTAAAATGTACATCAATTTAATATATTTTGATGATAAAAAAAGATATATAAAATTAAGGATTGTATGCATAGCTGGCTCTCGAGTATATTTATATTTTACATTATATGTGTAATCTGGAAAATTAATTGATGTTCTCGAAAAAGCATGCTTTATTGTGAGATTAAATTCGAATTTCCGCGTTAAAATGTCACATTAATACGATACATGCCAGTATTTTATAATATATAATTAACTTCCAATATTGCTTCAGAAACTTTCTACTCGTAAATTATGACGAACCATCTCAAGAATGTGTTATTAGATAAACGAAAATAACTGCAAGAGTCTTTATAACGCTAGGATATGCATTATGAAGAAAGAGAAAAATAGAGAGAGAAGAAAATTAGGAAATATTTTGCGAATAGAGATGAACGCGATAATTTTAGCATTTAGCAATTTAAATAATTAATTAATTAAGGTATGTCCATGATAATACTAGGTTTTCGATTCTTGTAATATGATTTACGTACGTAATTAATTATTTCCCAGATTCGTATCATGTATTAAGACGGTGCACGTTTTATAGAGAGAGAGTGTAATGAATTAGCAGAAGCGACCGGTAGAGAAAATCGAATACTTATATATCGCTTGCCGTTCCATTCCATTCGGATAACCCACTTTCGACCATCGTTGCAGACTTAAAGGCATGCACATAGAATCCCCCCAAACGTTGTGTCATCGTAATTCTCTGGCTATTGCGTTTTATACGCGCCTTTGCATTATTCCGCATTAGAGAAATCATTACGTAATAGTTATCCAAAATTCATTCAAGAGTCTTCATTTCGTACCTTTATCACATAAAAAAATTATATTTCTTTTCCTTTCTCCTACATTTCATAATAAAAAATGTATATCTTAATATTAAAAAAATATATATATTTGTAGAGTTCGAAGTTTTTAAGATACTGTTTCAAACACGTGTATACATTTCGCGTATACTTTACGAGGGGCCTCGCTTATGTCATATGTAAATCGGAGCACATTAGCGATATTATTGCATTCTAATTTGTCGAAGCGCCGCGATCAAGTGCCCTGTAAGTTATTAAACGGGAACATGATCGGGCACATGTACAGATAGTAGGCTGATGATTCGCGCGTAGGTGCCGAGCTCGCCGAGTTTCGCACATCAATGACCGAAGAGAACGATAACGGCACGGTGCAGTACGAGAGAGTAAGGAACGAGATGCCAAGGCATCGGAAAATTGCGGCACCGTTGGAGGTGGCAGTTAACCGGCGACACGGCCATTCACTCTGGAGGCTGCGTATAACCTCGTTACAGGCTACCACACATCGTGTACCACCTGTAATCTGCGCGGGCAAGCACACACCAACACACACGAAAACTTCTAAAACTTCCCATTTTACATATATTTGCATCAAAACAATCTAAATCTCTTCTATCTCTTCTTTAAAAAATCGCGTCTGGGATAATTTAAATAATTTAATAATTTAAGAAACTTCCTCTATTCCTGCGACAATTGCATTTGTGTTATCATATAAATTATAATGCTATGTTTATAAAATAAAAGCGATCTAAAGTCTCCTTAGATAATTTCGATTTCCGATGCACCATATCGAATTATATTTCTCTCAATAATTAATTAAACAATTTCAAGAGTCCGACTGCTCGATATACCTCGATATCATTACAAATTATCTGAGTTATCGGACTCGTTACCGTCACCACTATCTCTGGCATCATTATACTCGGCTTTATCTGATTGCAGAGTGATATAATACGCGGATAATTCGCACCTAGGGGAAAGGCCACAATAAGTCCTCATTGGTCTTATTGCGCAATATCCGAATGGCCCTCCGTCTCTTTTGCTGAAAGGAAAAATGGGTTACCGGTAATTGTGTACAGTATGTGGGAAGGAAGTTTTACGATATTAGAGTGCGCCGTTACACGGCGCATATTTAATCAATGCGACTTCTCGAGTTGCAGACGTGCCCGGTTTGCGAGATATTTAATAGCTTTATAGGTGCAAAATGTTCCGCGTTCTTGATGTCGCATTTACGTGCACATGTGCGCCTTATTACGCAAGCGAAAAACGAGTGACGATATTCCGCTTTTTCTTCGTAGCGATATACACGAGAAGTATCCCGAAGGATATAGCTGATCTCCATTCAGAATGATTTCTAAATCTGTTGCGTCGCCAGGAAATTATTTGCTCGTGTATGCGAGCTGTCATGATGTGATTGCTTCCCGTCATTGCTCTCAAAACGATTAAGATTCCGCGTATATTAATGCTACTTCTTTTTTTATTCTCTGCAAAAGGAGATTCCTAGCAATCTGCTTAAAGTCAACTGCCTTCGTTAAATGCATAGTGAGAATGCTGAATTATTATAACGCGTGTCGTTGGATACGCTAGAGATCATCCGTTATAAATCCGTAACCCAATGAATTACGAGAGCGATACGGAAACGGCGGCAAACATGTGGATAAACGTTGTTTGACGATGACTGCATGAGGCGAGGAAAATTTACGAGCGAATTTTTCCGCGTGATTTCACTTTGCCTGTCGCGTCGCGATCGCGACGTCGCTTTTGCGTTGCGAAATTGAATTTCAAGCGCATCGATCATCGATCACCGAGCATCGATCATCGAACGTCGAGAAAACAATGTTCAAATGTGCAAAACCGAAATATATAACAAACTGCGAATACGACTTTGTGCATGAAAATTTTTTACATTAATAGTTTTCGAATAAAACGGACAAGAGATATTAAAAATATTTAAGTAAATAGACAAAATCATAATTAATAATTGTTGCAAATTTGATATGTCATTTTCTCTTTTGAATTTCTAATATTTCTATATTTTGAGATAATAAAGTCTCAAGAATTATACATATAAAATTCTATTAAAATAAACTAGACATGATAAATCAAATTTTGTTATCACTTTCATTTCAATCTTTAATTCGCACATTAATATTATTCATGTTTAATCTCTTGTAATTTGTAAAACCAAAGATTAATGACGTTTCATCGTCATACATATAATTAAATCGAGATCTTATCTCGGAGAGAAAACAAAGACGAACCGCATACACATTCAGATTATATTGGTATGCGAATTACGTGTAAAAAAATAGATTACGTAGTTCACAGGTAGGCCGTGATGTTTATGCCCAACAACCGGTTACATTCTATTCATTGTCGCGCTCCACATTGCCTACGCAACGTCCTTTCAGAGATTTAATGTCCGTTACGCGACGTAGGCAGGTGCAACGAGAGAAAAGAGAGAGAGAGAGAGAGAGAGAGAGAACAAGACGAGAGATGGCCAGAGAAATAACGCGCGATATACGCGTCAGTCAACGGAATTTGCAATGTGACTTTTCTCTCCTTCGACGCCCATCGAAGACGAAAGATCCTGGCGAAACGCGCGCGTTATTTTTAATTTCCATTACGATATTTATGAGAAGCGCCGTGCGCGCAGGAATGCGCGCATCACTTGTGAAAACCTTGGCATCCCATCCGGTGCAACTGTCTACATCGTGCACGTAATGGCGAAAGTTATCTTTAACGTGAATCCCGAAAGATGGACGATAAAATGTTTAAAAGATAAACAGGAAAGATATGGAAAAAGTTTAGAAAATTTTTTAAAATGTATCTAAAATAAATTAAAATTAATAACAGAGATAAATTAGAATATTGTGAATGAAAAAAAAAAAAAAGGAAAAAATTAGATATCTTAGTATTAACATTTTCTAGAGTTGTCGCGCGCTAAAATTTTAGTAAGCTTTAAGCTTTTTCTTTTAAATACAGTATATATGCTTACAAATTTGAGTGCCGTGTGTGCTTGACGTTATGGCAACATAGAGTCACGTTGCAATAATATTTACAAAATATTGCAAAATCGCGATAGCAGAGATTATCACACTTATCAATTCCGATTCGTAAGAATTAACATTTTTCCTCAAACGATGATAAACGCAGAATTCATCCTCGCCATTGAATAATCACTATCCTTGGCCTTAACCGTCCACTAACATAAGTTTGCAGGCGATATACCTTTTACGAAGCACTATGCAATTATGAGAAACGTCAGTGATTACAGACGTCATTGAAGCAATGAAATAGTGCCATATACGTCGCGACCTTTTTAATCCTGCACACGAGATGAATGCATTCTGTATATATTATATATAATTACGTTAATATATTTGAGTTTTTAATTTAAACTTTCTTGTCTTTAGAGGACGATTAGATGCGTCTTTACGCGACAATCGACTGTGACGTTTTTTTTTTTTTTATCGAGATAACATCGTTACAAAACCTACCAGAGGTAGCTGAATCATTTGTACAAGCTAGAGCTTGTTATCATGATCACGCGGTTATGCGATCTGCAATTCTATTATCAACCTGTTTGATAAGATCGCTACGAATGAGTTATCATAGCTGCTCTCGACTGATATAAGCGTTTTTTATTATGTCATAATTTCAGAATTTTACAATGATTTATGGCATCATAGCGTCTTTACAAACCTATTTTTTGTTTTTGCGTTGGCTGATAAAGTCATTGATTTCAATTCTCGTCAGAGCTATAAATCTCAGGAGAATATATCGCAAAAACAAACAGCGTCTCGTTTTCAATTAGATTCTTTATGTTCGTCCAAAGAACACTTGATAAAAAGAACGAACAGGTTCTGATTTGACTAATGGTCCAATAATAGGAGAATAATATTCTCAATAAAATTACGCTTGCGTATGTATGTGCGCGTATATGTTGTTTCTTGCTCAATATATGTCAAGTGAAATATCCATCAAAATTAATCGGAAAACTAGCTTTTATTTCCATTCATATTTATGGCAATTATTTTCTATGCGCAACATCGAATTTTTCCGTTTGTCATTAAAAATATATCATAAATTATCGCATATAAAAAGAAAAAAAAAGGAAAAAAAAAACATTTTATTCGACATTTATTTCTCAAAATTTGCAGTATAATGCTGTCCACATATTTACATAGTATGATATCGTCGTGTGTCAATACCAGGATTTCGAATGAACACATGTGGCGCTAAGATATTGCTCGTGGCGGAAGCGAATCATACACACACACACACACATACATGCATTAAATTCACGCGGATGCTGACGAGAGGAATGCGATATTCGCGGGCGAGAGCGCGGAAATCTGGAGGTCTGCCAATTTGTACAACGACGAGTGGAGGGCTTTGCTCTTTCGAGGAGTTCCATGACTTTACATCCCTTCCGCGCGTTTACCGATAAAACCGCATTACCGAATCGCGATGCAAAATGTAAATCACGAAGAAAACTGTAGAGAGGATTAATAATAATTAATAGTTTTTGTAATCATCAAGAGCATAACTTGATCGGAATATATTCTCGGGAGAAATCTTTTCGAGCAGAATCATCTGTCAAAGTGCCATTGGAAATTTCTGAGTTCACCAAACTCTTCAAATTTCTCGCTACTTTTATCTCGTGATGAAGATCGCGTATCTGAGTCTGAGAATCGAGCGGTTGCAATTAGCGTTAATATGTGCGCGAATGGGGAGGCCTAAATTTTATTACCTGCCGCCTTAGATCGCCCTCCGGGCGATATTTCTCACGATTAACGCAAACGAGATCGGCGAAGGAGGCGGAGAACGCGGCATTGTTGAATTATCATAATTAATGAGCGGGACGGAGCGATAAATTAGCGTAGCGTGATAAATCTCAACGGCGCGTCGAGCGAGATGCATTTTATCGCGGATATTGCACCGGCATCGATTCGGGGATACAAAAATAAGGGGACGCAACAGATATAAATGCGATCTTCGATTCGATCGCCGGCCTAGAGAAACTGTTGACCTTCTACCGTCATGTTTTCCGCATTCCGCGACACGTCCTTTCAGGGTCAGTAATCGCGACAAAACCTTTCCCGTCGATTTCTATATATATATATATATATATATATATATATATATATATAGAGAGAGAGAGAGAGAGAGAGAGAGAGTTGAAAGCTATTATCTGTGAAAATGCGACTTGAAGAAAAAAAAAAGCCTCTTCTCGTGCAACAACGTATCACGTTTTCGACCCAATTTAAATTATGTATGCTTCTACTGAAAGAAATGGATAACGCAACACAAATAGAAAGGCTGACCGGTAACTGACCTCTAATCACACTGCTTAAGGCAATCGCACGGAGTCCTTGAAAACATCGCAAATAGGATCGAGAATGGACGCTAAGAACGGAATCTAACTAATTATCGTAGGAGACAATGTCGTGAGAACGAACATTCTGCGACTGTTCTAAAACGCGACAGCGGCTGTTGCGAAGATTGACATGTATGTACAGAGATATATAGAAAATTATATATCGCAAAGATAAGGAAATTAGAAGAATTTTAACTGATCGCTGCGTATTTATCGTCCGGAATCACGCTCGATTCACGCGTCCTGTTTTTTCCTCCAACTATTTTTTGCGGCTGGGCGCGGGGGAGGGTGAGGGGGAAGGTATATATCATCGCGTGAAAATAATATTTTGCTAGTGTATGTGCCAAAGGCGTGGAACTATCGGCGAGGATGCCGGTTACGCGATGCCAGTATGATTGCCAGCCGGAATTTCGCGAAATCCCGCGAATGACGAGCCGTCGCACGTCGTTCGCGAGACATCTCACCGTGTGAATATAGACATATAGAGTAATGTTCTACGTCACACACTCACCGAAAGCAATTCCTCGGCGTTGCGGCGAGCGATGCGATGGGATCGACGACGGCTGGCGATAATCCTTCCGTGAATCCGGCGAACTAACCCCAAGAATCCGTGTATCCACGTGTGTGTGTGTGTGTGTGTGCGCGCGCGCGCGTATGCGTGACTGGGTGGGGGAACGGTAATCAGACACGACACTGTTTAACACACTCGCGAAGAACACGCGAACGTCGCGCGACACGTACGGCACGCGATTTCACGACGATGGAATTTTGTCACGTCGCGGCGTTTTCTCAACGAACGGTACCACAGACGCTCATATTGCTGGCTCCGCGGAGTGAATTACCATTCCAAGCTCCTTCCCTCTCTGCACGCTCGTAGCGCTCTGGGCGTGGTTTAACGCCGTAGAGATCCGAGCGTTGACGAGAGCGCACGGGGGAGCGGGTCCGCATGCGCGCGCAGCTTTTACCTGAAATTCCACGCGCGCGCACAATTTGAACTTACTATTCAATCAAAATAACGTTCTTTTAAATTGAATATATTATGGGTCTGGTTATTCTTTACAGCTGAACTGGCTATACTAGTTTAGAGCTTATCTTTCTTTTTCAATGTAGAGAGAAAACGATAATTTCTGAATTAGTGCAGCGAGTTCAGTTATAAAAAACAGACGCTGCGTGTATTATATGTGCTATACAATAATAATAATTTAATGCAAATTTCTTTGTAATCAGTAAGAGAGAAGAGAAAGAGAGAGAGAGAGAGAGAGGGAAAGAGAAAAAGCGAGAGAAAGAAAGAGAAATTATATTTTGTATCACAAAATGATAATGTTAAAATATATTAAAAATAATATATACATATAATTACATTAATAAGATTATTTTGATATATATTACTTGCAATTAATATAAAAGAAATGATAACGCAAATGATCATGCGAATATTATGATAATAATTTAAAACAGACTATAATGTGATTATATTAATGTGATTGTATAATGATTTTTTGTATCGTTCTACGTACGTCATAACAATGTTATTAAAAAATATTACTTAATCGCCATAACATTTTTAAGATTTTTCTAAAAGTACCGTCGTTATTGGCATGTACGACCGACGAAATATTATTAAATTATATACAATCAGCAAAGAGGAGTTAGTCGCCGATTTTCCTAACAATAAGATGTTTTTGTAGCTAGTATAGTAGCGCCAACTGAATCCATTTTAGAGCCGGCGGAACTACATGACCAGATTCACTTTTCGATGCCACGGTAAAAACGGTTGACGTTATTTTTCATTCATAAAAATTTTTATTAATTGAGTAAAATTATGATCAAAAATATAAAAAATATATAAATTTTAAAAAAGCTTTATATATTCAATAGATGCATCCTCTGACACTTCTAGATACGAAGAATCTTGTTCTTCGAGCGAAAATATAAATTAAGCGGAGTTTTTGATATTTTTGTTCCAAGAATAAAAAAAAAAAGTGAAGGCAATTTATTGTTTAAATATCTTCTATACATTATATTTAAAAATTAGGAAAAAAATGATTAAGAAAATTAATTTAAGGACATTTATTTTATTTTACATATAACATTGTGCATATAAATAAAAATATTTCAATAATAATTTATCGCTGTCCGTAGTACATGCTAGAAAACATCATGCGAAGTTAAAAAAACATTAATAATTTTGATCCTTAATTATGGATCTAACACTTTAATTTAAATAATTGTTTTAATTTTTCTTTCAGTTATAAGTTAAAGTTGTGTATCTAATTTTCATAAATTAGTGATTTAAAATTAATTCAAAATTTAAAAGTTAGCGTTTCTTGTGCGAATCATATGTAATTAATTTTTCTTACGACGGCGAAGATCATTATTGGACCGATATGGTTTGCGTATATACGCCTACAAATGTACATACAATAAACATATATGTGTGCATATAACACATTATTATGTATGCGATTCTATATGCATACATATAAATCAAGGAGCTCATTGTAAATCTTGTTGAATAGCAAGAATATACATTACACAATGATTAAGTGTGTTTATCGAGACACGCGCGATTGTGCAATATATTCTCTTTAGTCAAAAATTTTTTAATGAAAATAATGTTGTTAAATGAGTTTTACTTTATTTGCTTAATATAATTTTTAAAATATATTATTACATATGATTATTTTCAACATGTTAAACATTTTTACGATTTCCTACTTTTTGTCCTTTTTTTAAATGACAGAGAAAAATGGAGTTTGTTAAATGCTAATTGAACATTAATGCATCTGAATATTAAATCATTTTATTTTTGTATCAAGTAAAATAGTCTATGCATTAAAATTTACTTGAAATTAATCAGAGATTACAATTTCTTTTTTTGAAACTGAAATTCTCGCTGGAAGAATTTTTGTCGCAATTCATCGATGACAGCGTTCCTTGTGACGTAATTATGAACTATTTTACAATTTACTGTTTAGTTACGAATATTCTCTTCTGTATATTCTGTCTTCCTTGCTTTAAATTAAATACATAACCTCTGAAAATCGTATCGCATGATCACTGATCACACGTATAGAAGCGATAACTAGCCAGCGTCCGCGATATCGATAATATTTTCGGCGCGAAATATCAAAAGCCATTTGTCTGTTTGGCGACACTATATTTAAAAAATGCACGAAAAGACAATTAAAACGCGAAATTTTGACAAAATATACAAAATATGTATTGAGCTTCTAATTATTTCTTAAAACTCTTGTTCAGTCGTATATAATAATGCTGATAAGAAAAAAGTGCCGGTCATTCAAATTAAATATATAAAACTTCTAACGGCGTTTTAAGATGAGTATGCAACGTATCGGTCGTCTCGTGTCAGTTAATTAACTTACATTTTTCTACGTGTTAATGGGATATAACATTCGTGATGGACATACACGATATACATCAAATGCCAAATAAGGTAGGTAGATAATTTTACGTAATAGTTTGACAATATATTAAAGTAACGTGTGTGTCCTCGGAAACATAACCTTTCACATTACGTCGTTCATTAGAATTAGGTTGACGTGCAATAATATTGTTTGATAGACATTACTTTTGTTTGTATAAATATTTGTTATTGATAACAATTGTTTATTGTTAAGAGAGATTTTTTCCTTTGAATCACGTGTGTTATTGATTAGAGTTTCAATTTAAGTTTTAATTTTAATTTAATGTTTCTTGTTTTTAGAGCAACGAAGAATTAACTCCAGAAGAAAAATGGAGGTGAGTTACAAATTTGTAGTATTATAGCATAATATTATATATTTCTCTTTCCTTATGATTCTAAACTTAAAATGTAGAAGTAGAAAATAACTTAGAGATCCAGAGAAAAAATTCACGAGTACTGAAATCCAAAACTTTATTTAGCACAAACTTACATGCCAGTAGTCAGTATGTCCTCCTCCAGTCTTTCTTGCAGCCTTTAATCTTTTGAGAACAAATTTTGAAACAAATGTTGAAATTAATGTTGAATTCTATATCATTTAATACTTCTTGATTTAAACATGACAGAACATTTTGCATCAGTTCTGAAGGACTTAAGATTCTCATTATTCTAAAAAAAGCTGGGAACAGATGTATAAGCAACTTTGCTTGCATATTTTCAAGAACTTCAAACGATATGGAATTTCAGCATTTTATATCAGAATTGAACATTTTTTATTAAACTTTTTAGAGTGGAGCATATAAAGATGCACGAACAGCATATGGGTCACGAATCTATGCACGCAGAGATGCTGATTATATTATTGGTAACATTAATAATAACACAGATTGCATTAGTTGAATGGAAGAAGAGGCATTTTAAATCATATCAGGTAGAGAGAGTAAAATACTTATTATCTCTAACATAAATATTTTAATTATATATAAATAAAGTTTCTTTTATAACACTAGTTTATAACAATGATAGCCATGTGGATTATTCCATTTGGAATAAGCTTAAAGAATCACTGGTGGAGATTTATATTTTTGTGGCTTTTATCTTCGTGGTATAACAGGTCTAGTGGTAAGAAAAGCTATTCAAAGACCAATATTAGGTACAACACCTAGGTAATGTAGAATAATTATTGCTACATAAAAAGAATAATTATAAAATATTAATAAAAATTCTTATCTTTTTCAGACTAGTGTACAAATGGTTTTATTTCATTTATAAGCTCAGTTATGCACTGGGCATAATTGGCTACATTTTGGTATTATTTACATTTGTTGGTTTAAATATCATATTAGATGTTAAGCCTCATGTTTGGATGGACTGGGGCATATTATTTCTATTTTATGGTCTTTATTTTGGAGTATTAGGAAGGATGTCGCTGAAATATGTGCTGACACTATGGCATCACATATTGGTGTATGTATTATTTGATGTTCAAACATTGCATTACACATATAACTTCATAATATTTAATATACTTTATACAGTATTACGCTCCAGGCAGTATGCCAACTAGAACTTTGGAACCAAATGTTTGCGCAGTATGCGGAAACAAGCTCTTAGTTTCTGAGCATGAAGAAGGTGTAATCGAAAATACACGTGACAAGCTTACTTGCTAAACATGTTTTCCATGAATTTTGCATTAGGGGTTGGTGTATTGTAGGAAAAAAACAGACATGTCCTTATTGCAAAGAAAAAGTCGATTTAAAGAAAATGTTTCGCAATCCGTATCCTTTTCCATAAGAAATATATTAATCATGATATTTTAATGTCAATTTATTTATTTTGTATATACCTTAATGAATTGTGCAGATGGCAACGACCACATGTCTTATTTGGTCAGTTATTGGATTGGTTAAGGTGGCTAGTAGCTTGGCAACCTTTAATTTTGTTCCTAGTTCATGGTATAAATTGGGCTCTGGGCCTTGAGTAAGTAACATTGTTGGTGAAAACCGACTCACATATACCATTGTTGTGTCTTTGCTAAAGAGAATGATTAACTTATTTCTTCAATCGATACTGTATTTGTATTTTTGTACATGTTATTACTTTTTTGTGTGATAAAAAATATTTTATTAAATTAAAAATGAGAGAGAGAGTGTAATGCCAAGAGAAACTAAATAATCCTTCATGTTTGAACATTAGGAATAATACTATGTTTTTTCTAACTTGAATTAATTTTTATCATTAATTTTTGTTGTACTTCTCGCAATATAACTTCTGCTAATAGCTTCCTACTAATGATAATACATTCCATCATTCTTAAGTCCATAACAAGTGCTGCTTCCAGAGTATTTGCTTTATCCAATAATATACAGTCGCAAGGAAATTAGTGCGTATTGTATGACTAGGCTCACAAGGTGTTCACAAGGTGTTCACATTATGATCTATGCAGATATGTAAAAAGGATATTAAATTAAATCAAATAGTTGGCACAAAATGTACATAATATTTTCTTTTAAATATGCTTTTTAAAATTTCAATAATGTTTTATAATATAAAATGCAAATTGAAAAAGTACTTAACAAAATATAAATTACTTATGATAATTAGAAAGTATTTATCTACCGGTTAAAATATTTTGATTAGAAAATAGACACAGATAGTTTCAGCAAAAAATTTAATTATAGAAGTATTTTAATAACTTTCCATTAACTTATATTTCCTATAATAAAATTTTTTTGTATGTAAACATTTTTCTAATAAAAACGCGTTATGCGTTAATGCAAGTAGATCTTGTTGCATTTAAATAAATAAAAATCAAATTATTTATATATTGTGCATACGTAAATCACAAGAATTGTAATATAGTTGAACTTAACTTTATTGTTAATTGTTTTAATAATGTGAAAGAGAATGTGGGATTTTTCAATTGTAATAGTTATTACTTGTAACACTTCATTTCTTAAAATTATTTCAAGAAATAAGAATATCTGATATATGTTATATTCTCAGCAATCCAGTTGTAACATTTGATTTGGTTTCTAATCGAGCATATGTGCAAAATTCGTCGGAATATTGTATTATTCGATAATAACAGAACTGAAGAGAATGTAAAAGAATGTATTTCTTTTCCTCTTGTCTGT
>NW_026099137.1:0-944 GCF_021464435.1 Cataglyphis hispanica | reverse complement strand
AGAAGAAAGAAAATTAAAGGAAAGGAAGAGATGATAATATACATGGAAGAATGGATAAGAGAGTTACTAGTTGAAGTTAGGGAAAAAAGGAGGGAATTAAGACTATGAAAAAAACAGAATGAAAGGAAGAAGAAAAGAAAATGTTAGAACAACATCAAAATCAAAGGAGGAGAGCGGGTAAAAAGGGAAGAGGAGAAAAATGAAATAAAGGTACCAGATAAAAAAGAGAAAAAGAAGATGCAGAAAAAAGAGGGAGATGATAGGATGAAGAGAAAGGAAATGAAAGCCTGGTGGGTCTCCGGTGAAGAAAGCGAGAAAAGAGAGGAAAGAAAGGAGAAGCATGGACGAGAGAAAGAAAGATGGGAAGAAAAGAAAGAGAAATAGGGGGGACAGTAGGCAAAAAGAAGATAATAAGCAGCGCGAAGAGATGAAGAGTGAAAGAAAAGAGAGAAGGAAGGGGATGGAAATGGGGAAAATGAAGAAAGAGGAAGAAGCAATAGAAGAGAGAAAAGGAAAAAAACAGAGCAATGAAGAAAGTGAAAAGGGAAATAAGAGAGAGAAAGAGAGAAGAAACGAGGAGAGCAGAAGAGGAAATGAGAAGGACAAAAGTGAGGAGAGAAAAAGATGAGAAAAAGCATGGAGGAAAAGGACAGAAGAGAGAAAAGGAAAAGAGAAAAGAAGGATGGATAAAATGAGGCGAAGAAGATAATGAAGAAGAAGAAAGGAGGGGGGAGAAGGAAGGAGGAAGAAGGTATAAAAGATAAAAGAAATAAGAAGAGGAAGTCAAAGAAAAAATCGGAGACGAGAGAAGAGGAAAAAAGAAGGAAAAGAAACAGTGAGAGATTAGAGAAAAAAAGAAGGAAGAGAAGAGAAAGAAAAAAAGAGAAGAAACGTGTTGTGGAGAGAAGTTAAAGAAGATGAGTCAAGAGAAGGAAGGGTTGATC
>NW_026099136.1:0-959 GCF_021464435.1 Cataglyphis hispanica | reverse complement strand
CCGGCGCGCTAGGCGACTTATCCTGAGAAGGACTGAGCGCCGGAGATGCTGTTTCTGGCGTCACGAGCGGGCACCGGCTCTCTACTTAATATAAATGGCTTATGGACTACGCGTGGTATGTGCAAGAGACGCGGACGCGATGTCGATCGGACGGAGCTTAAGGCTCCCGGTCGCGGACCACCGGTGGTTGTCGCACAGAAGGGCGAAGTCGCCGGTATCGCGAGGAGGCGACGAAGAGAGCACTCTTCGTCGCGGATAACGCCGGTCGTCGAGAGCACTCGACAGGGTACGAGAGCACTCGTCTCCTAGACCAGGTTGAAGGAACGGGAGAAGGATCGGTCAACTGGAGACTCAAAGAGCGCTCTGAGGCTTCGAGTGTCCCGAGGATTGGGACCAGGGAATGCCGAGAGCCGTGTCAAGCCAGCTTATATACCCGGCCGGCTTCCCTTACTTAGGCTCGCATCGCCCAGCGGCGGCTCATACGATGGGCTCGTTGCCTCGCAACGGCGCGGCTATGTGAAATTTTGTGGGGCGCTAAGCGCCGGCCTCTTCGGCGGACGGGTGGACGGTCCGCGAGGCTCTAGTAACGACACAAGTCGTTACATATGTATTTTGGTTCAAAGAATATAAATCGAGGTTTAGATTTTTTCCTTACGTTGTTAAATTTATTTATTTTGGACCAAATAATTCATAAATTTTATAGATTTTGCGACGAGGATCTGTTCGTTCGATTGTTTTATAATCAGGATATTTATATTCAAATTCAATCAATATTAGCTTATAGTTCGTATTTTTAGTCTGGTTAAGCTTAGATTTATCTGAGTTATTGTTGGAATTAGATTTATCTAAATTACCATCAGATTTAAATTTGTATAAATTATCGTCAGGTTTAGAGTTATCTAAATTGTTAATTAGGTTTTGCAATTTCGTAAGATGAGGAAGAGGGTCTTGGGAAAAAG
>NW_026099135.1:0-959 GCF_021464435.1 Cataglyphis hispanica | reverse complement strand
TGTATCTCAAATACTATATATATGAGGTTAGATTCATTTTAATCATTTTAGTTTTAATAATTTTAAGTGAAAGGTATTCATTTTCAGATTTTTATAAATATCATATTTATATTTGATATATAGTAGTTCTTTATCCATTATTTATAATTTATTTTATTAGAGTTTTAACAGAGTTTAATAGAAGGCTTATAGATTTTATTGAAGGCAAATCAGAATTAGTTTGGATTTAATATTGAATATTGTAAGGGGGGTTTACATTAATTTTTTTAGCTGAATATGGAATAAATATTTTTTTTTAATTTTTAAGAGTAAAAATGTTTACAGATTAGTTACAATATTCAAATACTTTAATGTTTGTATTTGTAATTATAATAAGATCAATAGTAATTATTATACGAGAGTTGTTAGCACGAATACGATATGATGAATTAATATATTTATGTTAAAAATTACTTTACCTTTAGTTTTAATATATTTATTAATAATTTTGGGATTTAAATTTTTTTTAATAATAATTTAAATAAATATATTTTTAATTTAATTAATTTAATTTAAATAATTAATATATATATATAATTTTATAAAAATTTTAGATCTTATAGTTTTATAAATGTCAATAGACAATTTTAATTTCTTTCTTACGGTTTCAAGTCATAAACTTTAATTTAAGATCATTAACTAAAATTTATAAATTAATTAATTTTTTAAAAATTAATAATTATTTCTATTTTATTATTATTATTATAAATTATTAATATTCAAATTTTAATATTGAATATTTAAATAATAATTATAAATAATATACATATTTATATTTACATTTATATTTATATTTATATTTAAATTTATATCCATATCTACAGGGTGTATCAAAACAAGTATAATTTTCGTAAAATAAAAATGATCTTAGAAATCATTCAAGAATCTATCGTCTAAAGACGAACGATTGTTCTAAATCA
>NW_026099134.1:0-960 GCF_021464435.1 Cataglyphis hispanica | reverse complement strand
ATACATGATAGATATTACAATATGATAAAAATACAGATATGAATACTCTACACATGTAACATATTCTATAGTCATGCAAATGTAAAATTGTAAATTTCCTTAATAGATTCTTCAAGCCGCAATGTCATATTTTAGGTGTTAGCGTCCTTCAGTGAATGAATCAATGGTGATTACTACATATAGTGCAATAATGAAAATTTGAGTACGAATATATTGCAAATTATAAAAATTAATATATTATATTAATATTTTGTATTGTTTAAAATGAGGCATATTTATAAAAGCAATAATATTTTATTTTAATTTAATATTATTACATATTTCATTCATTAAAATATATATGTATATTAAATCATAACTACATCATTAAATATAGTTTATATGTTTTAATATAAACGCGTGAACGAGTTTAAAAGAAAATAGTTTACTTTAAGAAAAACAAGAATTAATTAAAATAAGAAGTTATCGTTGATTTTTTATAAAAAAATCGAAGTTTTGCTCCAGATAAACAAGTAAATAAAGCTACATTGGAGCAAGATATTTATAATGAAAAATAAAGTAATTATATATACAAATTTTACTAATCAAATCTTATAAGAATACTGTACTTTGCTATTGTTGAAGAACTGAACCGTACAAGCAATAAGTAATCACCAGACTGTACGATCAAGATACTGTCATATTTTTTAGTCATATTCAATATCTTTGCGTTTATGCCGATAAACCTTTCTGAGAGGGTCAATTTATCAAAGGTTTCTTTGCTGTTGCGTTATATCTACACGAAACACATACTTATTGTAAGTATATATCAATTATGGAAATTCGTTTGATTACAATGCGGAACGTAGTTGTAGGGAAAAGAAGAAAGAGCAGGAAGCGTTATATGAAATATTGATTCACTTTCCACGACACGAAGGCCTTTCCTTAAAAAACTTTCTAAGGGAAGGTATCTATCGGATC
>NW_026099133.1:0-964 GCF_021464435.1 Cataglyphis hispanica | reverse complement strand
TTGTAACGATGCATCCCCCATCGTTCCCGACACGTCGCCCGTCGGAAGTCTGCCGCCCGGCGAACACCAGCCGGGCAGGGGCAGAGGCGCTTAGCGCCCATTTTAAATACGAAAACAATGTTTATGACAAACACCGCCGTTAGAGTTTGTCATAAACAAAGCGAGCGCCGAACGACACCGAACGTTTCCGGCGAATGCCGATCGCCGAGCGTGCGCTGCCGGAGGCCCGCGTCGTCTCCCCCACCCCGAGGGGGATGCGAACGGCGCGGGTGTCACGCTCGCTTCGGTAGGGTATAAAAAGCCTTACCGAACACCAGACAGTACCAGACCGGTACCTGAATCCGCTCGAGCAGTACGCTCCGAGACAATTCCGTGAAAACCGATCCTCACGTCAAACAGACAGTAAACCGGAGGTTGACGCGTTCGCAGCCTCCGCCGAGTATTCTCGGCTATCTGTTCTCGAGACGAATTCCGTTTTAACACACATCCGTACAGGACAGAGAGTGGACGAGTTCGCCGCTTTCCTCGAAGATTCTCGAGCCTCTACGGTCCGATCACCTGACCATCCGGACTCCGCGCACAGACGCATCCCACGATCGTTGTCTGGGGACACGCGCCGCGTCACCAATGCCGACGCATACACCCGACTGCAGGCCTGACACCCTGCAGTCCGCGCCGAACATCCAGCCGCACGCAATACGCGTTTGAACTCACGTATCTCGCACGATATCAAATTGCGAGATATCGAAATACTGACACGCGGTGCCAATACGCGCCCGCCTTATCGCGCGCACCTTGCATCAATAAACGCGAGACGACAACACGCGCCCGCCTTACCGCGCGCACCTCGCGCCGACAAACGCGAGACGACAACACGCGCCCGTCTCACCGCACGCGCCCTGCGCCACCAGCCGGGCCATTTAACTAGACGCGAAAAAACCTTGTCTAGATCGGCGTTATAACA
>NW_026099132.1:0-970 GCF_021464435.1 Cataglyphis hispanica | reverse complement strand
TCTACGTTTTTCTTAGAGATACTCGATTCAATCCTCGAAATGACTCTCCACGCTGCGTCTATTCGTTTGTCAAGAAAGTTTTCGGCCGTAGCTATTTTCGAGAAATTTTTGCGAGATTCGCTTGTTAAAATTTTCGCTCTGCTTATTCAGAGAGTCGGCGTTCGTCTCGATCTTCGAAACGGAGCTCTCCGCGACGTCTAATCGTTTGCTTAAAACGCTTTCGAGCTGAGCTAATCTCGTGAACAACAGCACGACGCTTTGTCCCGCTTCGTCCGCGTCCTTTCTCAATCGCGACGCGACCTTCTCGGCGTTCTCGCGGTGCTTGATCTCGTCCTTTCTAGCGGCGCGTAACGCGAGGTCGACATAACTTTTGCTCGTCGCGTCGGTGTCCTCTTTCGGCGAGGCCAAGCGTCTTATCTTGCGCTCTTTAGCGTTGTACTCGTCGGCCGAACTCGCGCACAAGCGCGTTATCGCGCACGTAACTTCGCAGAGATTCGATAGCGGGGCGTAGTCTTCCGACGTCATCGCCGTGTTCTCTCAGAGATATGCCGAATTTGTTGACGGACATCGCGCGTGTCTCGCGCGCGACTGCGACGATCGGCGACGCGACCGATCGATTTATAGGATCGCGCCCGCTTCGCGAAGCTCCTCGATTATCGATTGAATCTCGTTGTCGTGAGCGTTGTTTCCGGCTCGACGCCCGAAGCGTCTAGCAATCGCAGACGATCCACTAACTCGTTCGGATCGTCCCAATGCACGTATTCGACTCTATTTCCCGCGACTCGCATAGTCGACGGCGCGCGGCCGCGCCCACCTTCGCGCCGGCGTACTGCAGAAGCGGAGCGATGACGTGCTTGTACTTGTACCCTTATTTCCTAAAATGGGATTGCTAGCTTTTTTTGTCGCGTCTGTGGGCGTTCGTCATTAGTAGTATATTCCTGTACGTTAATTTATCCATTCTCGGTGTAAA
>NW_026099131.1:0-990 GCF_021464435.1 Cataglyphis hispanica | reverse complement strand
CGAGCTCGCGAAGGGAAAAGTCGTCGCAATACATATATATATATATATGCAAATATAAAATCTCAAAAAATGGGCGCCCGTTAGTCTTGTTGCATTACCACTTTTTGCTACGAGAGGCCAGAAAGCTTTTCAGGCCGTATTTCGGCCGTAAAGCGATTATTACATTAGAAGAACAAGGATAGCGCTCGTTTGTCGTTCCTTGTTGACATTATCTTCCACAATCGCATTTTGCATCCGTGTATTCAACACATCGGTGTGTGTCTTCATGGATGCTACACACATACGCAATGAAAGAGAGACGAAGATGGCGCAATTATCTCTCTTTGTCTAGCGATCAGTGTATTACCACTATCGACAATATCGAAAAGTGGATGTAGCACAGACATGAACCATATTGAAAGTAGATGTAGCACGGACATGAAATTGACTGTTTTATCGAGGTTCCGAAAAATCGATGTGGCCGTGTAGTTCCAGGCGGCGTAAAATGGGTGTACGCGACGCTAGTGTACGATCAAGAAAAAGCATCTTACGAAAAATGGCAGCGTGGCGATTCTCAGGCTTCTCTCTGCCGGAGAGCTCAGACTAAACCAGTGGGGACTAACTAGGAGAATGGCATAGGCACAGAACTATTTACTTTCTAGATGATTTTACTAAATCCATTTATGCTTTACTAAATTCAGGGATGTACGCAGGAACGTAACTACGTGTATTAATTCAAAAGCTTACTAAGAGTTAAAAAAATAAGATTTGAACAATAATATTATAATGAGAGAGGAAAATATCGTAAATTTATAATAAATGGAATTGAATTCGTTTATTAAGAGAATTAAATGTGGAATAAGATATTGTACTTAATAACGATACTAGATCTTATTGTGACTATAAATTTTAATAAAAAGGGAAGATTTAGAATAAATGGGGCAGAATGTGTATTCCACCAGTGTACCGTGGTGAATATCACTCAGCAAATAGATTTCAATTGGTTGGATC
>NW_026099130.1:0-990 GCF_021464435.1 Cataglyphis hispanica | reverse complement strand
GATCAAGGAAGAACATTGTATATTGACAATTTTTATACAAGTTATGAGTTAGCTATATCATGCCTAAGACGCAAGACTCATGTAGTTGGAACACTTAGACATAACAAGAAATCTATACCAAAAGATGTTCTTAATTGCAAACTAAGAAGGGGAGAAATGGTAGCTAAAGAGGATGATAACGGGATTGTGATACTCAAATGGAGAGACACACGTGACGTGAGAATATTATCTACGAAACACGCTCCTATCATGACACAAAGCACGAAAAACATTCATGCTGCTTCTTCAAGCCAGCAGCCATCCGCAAGACTCAAACCTCTGGCCGTCCTCGAATATAATAAGGGTAAATGTGGTATAGATTATTCAGACCAAATGGTTTCCTATGCTTCGACGATGAGGAAAGGAATCAAGTGGTATAGGAAGCTTGGTGTTGAACTTCTACTGGGGACGTCAATTGTAAACGCTTTGGTCGTTTACAAAATTGCGACAAAGAAAACTGTAAATATTAGACGATTCAGAGAACTGATTGCTGCAAAGTTACTAGGACTGAGTGAAGATTTAACACTGCCTTCTGTTCGACGAAATACGCATTGCATCGCCGTTCGCAGAAATAATTTGGGGAAAAGCCTTAGACGCGCATGCAAGCGGTGTTACGCAAATAAAAGAGAAGAACTGGAACGATCAAAGGCACGAGCAAATCTCAGAAAACCCACTACTTTTTGTCCAAGCTGCCCTGGTCAACCGCAACTTTGCAGTGAATGCTTCAATATTTTGCACTGTAAATAATTTTGTTAATAAACGATTTTTAAAAAAATTCAACAGTATTATTATCTCCTGTCATATATTTATCTAAATATGTTCGGAAATCCTTTGGAAGGAGTCACCCGACGTGGCCTGATGAGAACTCTTGCTGTCACCCGAATACGGGTGACGTGGCCTGATGAGAACTTTTGCTGTCACCCGAATACGGGTGACACGGCAGTTAACGTG
>NW_026099129.1:0-992 GCF_021464435.1 Cataglyphis hispanica | reverse complement strand
AACCCAAGGTAGTTTTGACATGTAAAAATTTTAAAGGCAATTGTTATCTTATGATTGATTCTGGCTCTTCTGTAAATATAATAAAACGTGAAATATTAAAAGATATTACTATTGAAATAAACGACACTCTTACTCTTAAGGGAATTGCGGATAAAATGATACAGACATTAGGCTCAGTGATCATAAAACTAATCAATAAAATAATAAAATTTGACGTCGTTGACGATAATTTTGAAATACCTAGTGATGGTATTATAGGTACGAATTTTTTGAAGGAGAACAATGCTATAATTAATTATAATAATGAGTACCTATTGATTGAAGATAATCAGATACCCTTCTATAAGGAAGAAAAACTATACGTACCCGCGAGATCGATAACCACAATTTCATTTAACATAACAATTCCCGAGAGGACAGACGGATATATTCCGTATATAGAACCCATTAAAGGTTTATTCATGGGGAATGCTATTGTCACAAATTCCCGAGGAAAGGGCATATTGAAAGTCTACAATGTGACAGAGAAAAATTTCAATCTTACGATGAAACCCATGGAACTTGAAAATTACATATGTTCTGAGAAACTTATTAAACTCGCTAAATCCACTGACTTCACTGAATTCTCTGACTTTACAAATACTGAATCTTCATGCTCAAAAGAGCTTAATAATTTAAATAATTCCAGGGACTCCGAGGAGCCTCTTTTTAATAAATACATCGACACTAATGGTTCTGAGGAATCATTTATTGTTACTAATAATTTAAATGCTAATTTTAAGGACTCTGATGAGCCTTTCCTTATTAAATCCACTGACACTGATGATTCCGAGGAATCACGTATTGTTATTAATAATTACAAAGACTCTGAGGAGCCTCTTCTTGATAAACTTTTCAATGATAATAATTCTGAGGAATTATATTCTACTACTAACGATTCCCGAGAGGATGTCACGTCCTGTCAAAAATTCGAATTTTATTTTCTTTTTTTT
>NW_026099128.1:0-14077 GCF_021464435.1 Cataglyphis hispanica | reverse complement strand
ATTAAAATATATTATTTTATTTATTAGCATATATATTTGTATTTTATTTTATTCATATATTTTAATTTGCATTTAATATGCAAAGTAAACAATTTTAGAAATTTTAATTATCGTTATGTATATCATTCTAAAAAGATAATTTTTTATCACAAGTTAATTGAAAACAAGTTATTTGAAAATATAATGAAAAATGATGATAATTTTTATAACATTTTGCAATAATAATTTCTTTTTAATTATAAGTTATATATTATATTAATTTTTAATTAATTTTAATATTGTGTGTTCATATTGTTTCAACTGTCATTGTCAATTGTTACTTTTAAAATATAATGCTTCAACTTTTCATTATATTTTTGTGGAAAAAAGTGAGGTATGAGATCCACTGCGTTCCAGCAAAAAAGATAAGAGAACGTGTCACGATATGCGTGTGTTGCTGTAAATTACACCTAGACGAAGTTCTTCGTACCGCTACCAGAATTCCCGTGGATATTGCATGCCATTCACAGCTGATTACACGAACGCAAACGGCGCGAATCGCTCGTAAATTTCGCGTTTGCCGCTCAACCTCGTTGCATTGACAACGCGCGTTGCATTTGCATCTTTGTGGGAAAATGTACAACGGCATTAACTGAATCTTTTGCATCGCGTAATATGGGCCGTATAAGCCGAATAAGTACGACAGTATGAAAAAAATAGAGAAACTTTGATAAATCGATGCTTCTCCAAAGTCGCATGTGCGATTTTATTTTTCAAAGTGCATCGAAGCGTTTGAGCTTCATTAATCTTTTTAATTATTTAATGAATCTCTTATTAATCTTTCTACATATTTAATTTAGAATTTTCTTAATTTTCTTCCGAGCGCATAAATTAACAATACCTAACCTAACCTAGCTAACAATGCGCATGCTAGTTTAATCTCTACATAAATTACTTTTATATGTCAATTTACAGGTGCGTTCCCTTTTTTCTTTCTTTCTCTCTCTTCTAATATTGTATTAATCGCCGTCTAATCTGAGAGCTAATGTCGTAACTATTTCTACGAATCTTTAATGACGTAACATAAGCGGCATTCTTTCCGCTATTAACCTTTGCATTAAATTTCCCTTTCATATTTATATTTTCATATTCGGAAAACTGATTAATAACAGCCATTGAATTAATAATTCAGGTGTTCGATCCCTTTGGGAACCAGTTACATCTTTCTTAGATAAAAGATACCGCCGTTAAATATCGGTTGTCTCTTATAATATACAGCGTCTGGGGTTGAGAGTTCATCTTCGTCGAAATGATGCGCCATTCCCTGCACCGTTCCTTTCAGACGCGGGGCCCGCGATTGCGTCTTCATAATCGCGCGGCCGGTTATCGGGCCCCGAAGCGTTCAAAACGCGGACCAGGCCGGTCATCGATTAAGTAGAAAGTGTCCTTTTTCAGAGGGATCCACCACCACAACTATCATCATCATCGGGCGCGATGAACGGCGATTGCTGATTATCCAACGCGACGCGCCGCATCGGTCGCGGGGTCATCCTCGGCAATTCCTCGATTGTTGGTAGATAGATCAGTTCATTAATTATCCAAGCGCTCAAAGAGGAAAGGTGTTATTAGTTCGTCGATTCCCGAAATCGATTTTCTCGAGAAGAAATTTTAAGAAGATGAAAAGAAATTTATCCTGCAATTTAAAAACTTATTTTTTCTTGTAATAGGATTCACACTATGCACTGCTCTTTTGATTGTTTATTTTAATTATTATTTATTTATATAATTACAACGGGATCTACTTCCTAGAAACCCAAAAAATTTAGAATTTCTCTAAAATCTCTAGAATGTTCTTAGGGATTTTTTTTGTACCTGAAAAAGGTCGGGGAATTTTTGTGGAATTTTATTGGTACTCAAAGAATTTTTTTGTTAAATTCTCTTTAATAATTCTGTTTTTATATTATAAGCAGCCATCTATCTGTCAAATGAATTATGTTTAAAATATATTATAAATATACTCTCTCTCTCTCTCTCTCTCTCTCTCTCTCTCTCTCTCTCTTTCTCTCTCTCTTTCTCTCTCTCTCTCTCTCTCTCTCTCTCTCTCTCTTTCTGTTTATATATTTATTGTTTTAAGAAAATTTGAATATACAATATTAATATTTGATGTAATTTTTAGTAAAAAAAGAAAAATGTTATAGAAATAAAAAAATGTGCAAGTAAAAAATGTCTCATTAAAAATGAGACTCTCATGAAAACTTAAGTTTTTTTTCGATACATTTGCAAATCTAGCACTTGAGATTTAATTAAATTGCTCAGTGTTTTTTTTTTGTATGAATGAGAAGCATTAGAAAATGCATACAATAAATAAACTTATTTTAAAAAGTTGCAACTAAAGATTTTTAAAATAATTTCTTTACCTAAAATTTTTTTAACAAAATTAGAGATCAAATTCTTGAAGATCAAATTCTTTACAAAATTCTTTACAAATTTTTTATAAAATTTAAATAAATACCTCGTATAATATTATAAAGAGGAAAAAATGTAGGTATATAATATTATTTATTGAAATATGCAGAATTAACGTTTATATATTTTATTTTTAATTAAAATGAAATGAAAGTAAAATTAAATTCTCTCTTACAAATTTGGTATTTGCTGTCATTCCCGATGTGCTTTACCGACAAGTTGTCCCCGGATTAAAAGGCGCCACTGTTTGCGCGCGGATCCGGCGGTTTGATTCTGAAACCGCTCTTCGAAGGCGAGCCAAAAGTCGCGAGTTCACCGGTTTCCACTAATGTCATTAATGAAGACGGCGTCGAGAGGCAGGAATCCGCCACCTTCAAACTCGTGGATGGTGAATTGGTCCGAGTAGTGGAGGGATCTTTTTCCTACAAGAGTCCCGAAGGGATCCCCGTTTCCGTTCAGTGAGTATATGTTCTATATATTTTATCGTAATGTAAGCGATTCGCCAAGATTTTTTAGGAATTTTTTAGATTATTTTAAACGCCATTGATATGATGCGTTTAATTATTTAATTGTTTTAATTATTTATATAAATCAGATTTTATATATCTAAGTTTTTCTAAGTGTGTTCCTAAGTGTTCCTGAGTGTAGTCTTAAATGTTTCTGATTATGAGTTTTCTTTGGACATTTTTATTAATTGTTCAAATTCTTGTTGTTATATGGCATTTATAATTCAACTTTTTGTTCAGTATATGTTTTATATACTTAATGTAAGCATTTTGTCTAGTTTTTGGAGTCAATATTTTGAGCGTCAATATGTTGCATTTAATTATTTAATTGTTTTTATTATTAATATATCTAACAATAAGTGTTTCTGAGTATGTTCCTAAATGTTCCTGAGCGTGTTCTTAAGTGTTCTTGATTGTCAGTTTTCTTCGGACATTTGACTGTTATTTAAATTTAAAAAATTGGAGCTTGGATTTGGATTTAGACATGTCAAAAGTTTTTTAAAAATAATATTCAAATGTAAGCCGATTAATTGTTCAGATTCTTGTTGTTATTTGGCATTTATAATTCATAATTATTTGTTCAGTATATGATTCATATATTTTATCGTAATGTAAATATTTTGCCTAGTTTTTGGAGCCAATATTTTGAGCGTCATTGATATGTTGCATTTAATTATTTAATTGTTTTTATTATTTATATATCTAACAATAAGTGTTTCTGAATATGTTCCTAAATGTTCCTGAGCGTGTTCCTAAGTATTTCTGATTGTGAGTTTTCTTCGGACATTTGACCATTATTTAAATTTAAAAAATTGGAGCTTGGATTTGGATTTAGACATGTCAAAAATTTTTTTAAAATAATAAATATTTAATATAAATTTTAAAATATTTAAATGTAAGCCAATTAATTGTTCAAATTTTTGTTGTTGTTTGGCATTTGTAATTTTTTTAATTTGAAGAATAAAATAGTGTTTACGTCTAATTTTAATAATGTTTTAATTAAAAACGCAGAAAAATATACTATTTTTTAAGAAAGAGAAAACGTAAAAGCATATGATTTTTTTAAGAAAGAGATAAGAAAGCATAACATAATCTGCATAATGCAATCTTTGCATTCGCCAGCTACATTGCTGACGAGAACGGATACCGGGCCGGATTTAGGCTTGGCGCTGCTGCAATCGGGGAAACGGGACATCCCATCAGACTTCCAGAAGGTATCACACCAGCAAAAATCAATGTCAATCGAAGTTATCTGCCACCGCAATAAAGTGATTCCAGCTAATTCTAAAATTAAGACTGGCCTAATTCGCCATTTTACGTAACGCTTTTGATAGCTGGAGGCTACATTTCTTGGTAACTTTCTGTCTCAGCAGCTTTCGGGCCGAAAGGATTTTATCTGAGCAAAAGTATCGAGGCATAAATAGTTTTTAAATTGTGATTGGATTAATTGAAGAAGAAAACGAGGTTGAAAGATGCATAAAGGTATCTTATTTTTTGGCTAATTTAAATTAAATCTTATTTAATTTTGACATCTCTTTTGTGTATAATTGCGCCGAAATATTTATTTCGATAAATTCTTAGAATTATGAGGAAATATAATCGACTAAATGCAGAGAAAGAATTATTTCGATGTTAAGCAATATTCACTTTCATTTTGTTCACCAACGCACTCATAAATCTATCATATTCCAGATGTTTAACAAATATATTAATTTGATAAGAGATAATGCAAAATTAAAACTAGCATGAATTTTTATAATATAAACTGTTCTATATATTGTTACATTCGTTTTACAATCTCGTAAAACTAAGCAATTTTTTTATTCTTAATTCCTTTTTTAAATTTTATTCATTTATTTGATTTTTCCATATTTTAAAACAAATCATACACACTCAATATAAATATTCTTAAATTCATTTATATATCAACAATTTCATTTTATGCACTCGTGATCAAAAGGCAAATATATAAACATATATTTAAAAACGATTTAAAACAAGAATTTATATTTACTGTCAAATGCTTTTAACTATCTCAGAATAAAGAAGTTTAATTTAAATAAATATTTGACTGTTTATAAACAAATCACTCTATGCACATGTTACAAAAATAATTCATATTCTTTCAAAACATTATTTTAGAAAGAGTGCGTGATTTGACACTATTATTAGATTGCCTCGCGTATTTAGCAATAATTGTTACTACGATGAATACGACATATGGCCTCTTAACTTATTCTATCTACGTAAATATATTTAAAAATATATATCTATGTATCTATTATGTATATTTACCATGTACATTCAGTATTTTGAATATAATTAAAAACATTAAAGACGATGAAAGATTTAATGTCACAGGAAACATATAATATAATTATACGTGTGTTTTATTTAGAGTTGGTTAAGATAAAATTGATATGTAATTTAAAAATATTTTAAATTACAAAAAATTAAACTAGAAATTACAAAAAAATTATAAACAAAGATTTATAAATAAAGATTAAATTGAAGGATAAAAAAACAGATGAGGAAATATAAAGAAAAATATTCAATATGTAAAAATGTATCAATATTGTCGCAATGTTGCGATGTTATTGTAATATTGTTGTAATCTTGCTGTGCAGTTAAAGCGGCGTCCTGCGGGTAAAATCTCGCCAGCATTTTATTTGGTACGTAATGCGTACCTTCGAATTTATAAAAATAGCGACCTATTTCGCTATTGTCGATCCATCTCGGAGTTGTTAAAGTTATAGCATCTAAAATAAAAAATGCAAATAAAAAATAAATTTATGATAATTAAAATGAACAAAATAAAAGAAATGAAATAAAATAATAAGTAAAATAATTAATTCTAAAGAGGAAGAAAAATATACCAAATAAATCAACGTAAAATAAAATATTATTTTATTTTGTGTGCAAAAAGATAGATAAGTTCGCAGAACAAACAAATATAATTTTAAATAAAGATAGATCAGCTAATATACATACCTTCTTCCACGTAACACATTTTATTATTTTCGGTAAGAATTATGTAATTTGTTTGTTCCTTTTTAAAATTACAATTACGACAATGATACAATGGCAATTCACATAAGTGCATATAAGAATTCGGCACATTCTTCGCGGAGAATTCAACAATATGTCTATCAAGATGTTGATGCCATCCTATTATCACACCGACGCAATCTGCAGGCTGATGTGTCACTATCATACCAACCGCAAATTTCACGTCCTTTGGTCTTGTATGTCGCTTTGTTTTTTTAACACTAAGGCTGAGCTGGAAAGTGTAAAATCAGACTTTAATTGATATCTTTTATCAAATAATTTCTAAATAGATTTTTGTAGCAAATTAAATTACAGAGAGTTAGATCATAAATTATTATAATTTATATGTGATTGTGCATATGTCATCAGAGAAATTTTAGAGAATTATTTTCTATTATTATTTTCTATATTAGTACCATCTAAGACAAATAATAGACAAAAAATTAAACAAAAAATTAAAAAAGCATTTTGAAGCTTAAAATTTCAACTTTAATGTGATATCGGTAATTTTATAAAATTTTATTATTTTCTCGTTTAAAAAAAATACAGGTTTAGATTCAAACTCATGTAACTCGGTCAAAAAAAATCGTAGAAAAATTTTAAAAATAGCATTTTATAGGCGAAATGTTGTAGTTTATGGAACTTGAGTTGATTTTTTCGAGAGAAATTTTTTTATCGAGTTGCAGAACAATCAAAGAAATGTTAATTTTAAGGAACAAAACAATGTGTTCCTTTTTAAAGCATAGAACAAGGAAAACAAAAATATTAAAAAAAATTTATCAATAGTATTATTAAAGTTATTATTAAAGTTGAAACTTCAAGCTTTAAAAATGTTTTTTCAATTTTATGTCTACGATGATTTTTCGTTGAGTTTTAGCGATTTGAAGATAGCCCAATTTTGAAGGTATGAAAAGTGTTCTCTATTTTCTTTTGAGTAGTGCTTACATACCACATTTATTCTTCTTCTTTCCACATTTATTCTGTCATATCTAATCAATTGAATCGATCCATCCGACATAATCCCAAAAGTGTCGTTATACAGATTACTATTTTCCAATGTAGAATATATTAATTCTTGCCAAAACTGAAAAAAAAGCATTAAAAATGAGCAAAGATTAAAGGTATGAACAGAGTTCTTACAAATAAAAAAAAATTAGTTATTTTGTTATTATATTAAATTAATTATAAATTTATTGGTTAGTGCTAAAAATAATAAAAATTATAGGAGTAATTGCCAACCCGTGAAGCTCTTAATTCATCAAAGTATATAAAATTTGTACGATGTGGTATATAACTTTTAGAACTTATGTTAAAAAATCTTCCATTTCTTGAATTATTCATGAAACTGAAACAATAAAATAACAAAAAATTATATACTTATGTATGTGTGTGTATTTGTGCACATGATAAGAATTTAAATACCGAAAGATTCAGATATAATTCCAAATCTAATTTTATACTTACTAGTACGGTTTCCAAGAGAGAAAGAAGTGAGAACTACTACGTACTACATCGCATCGTAGACCAAGTCTTCTGGCCACGCTGTGATAAATTACTAATAAAATTAATTCTTCACCATATCTTTTTTCTAATACCTATGACAGAAATTATAACAAAGAAATTGATAAGAGCGAGAATATTTTTTTTAAGATATAAGATAATAATAATTATTGACATAACAATAATTGAATAAGTTATTATATAAAATAATCTATAATAACTTACATTATCTATACACATGTATTCCAACGTTGTGTTGGAAGACATTCCCCATTCGGTCAATTGAAATTCATCAAACATATATTCCCGGAGCGTCTCTATAATCTGCGTTCCCTCCTCTTCGTCCCAGTAATTATCTTCGATATTGTTCTCTTTCCAGTATGAAAAAAATTCTGAAAAAGCGGGAGTCGAGCATATCGAATGATTGGGATATTTTTCCCTGAGGCAATCCAGTACCTCTAATGCGATATTATCTAGCGATGCTTTCACTTTCGAGTAAAAGATGTCCTTTTCGGGTTGCAACCATTGTGCCGCCATAGTCACAATTCTTTCCAAAAGCTGATTTTTGTAACATTGATCGGTGTATCTGTATAATTTTTTTCTTACCAAACATTGCCTCATAAAGTGAAACATCTTTATTTGGCAATATCTTTCGGTAAGATCGCAATCAGTTCTTCTGAAAAATTTATATATTAACTGTGCGATAAGTGCTAATTACTTTATAAAATTAATAGCACTATTATTTATATTGAGAAGGACCTACCGTGAAGATTGTGTGAGCAAGTTTTTAAACTCATCAATGAAAACGGAACATGTAATGAAATTTTCACCCTCTTCATAAATTATGTTAATAATATTATATATGAAACATTTATCTAAATTAAATATGCGATGGAATTCGATCAAATTATCTATTGCCTCATTGTTATGGTAATGTTCATGAAGTATGTGAGATATACAATTTTGTAATTGTCTCACACAATTTATTCCTGTTTTAATAAAGTCTTTTGTACTTTTTTGCCCACACTTTCTACATTTTTCTTGCTTATTTTTCTTACATTGTTTATCGTAAATTTTTTTTGCCGAAGGCCATCTGAAATTGAAACAAAAAATATTTTAATAAATTCTTCAAAATTATATTAAAGTGTAATAATTAATACAATATAATAAGTAACTGAGCAAATTGAATTATGCGCATTCACATTCTTCAAGGACATCATTTTTTTAATTGTAAATTAATAAAAAATCTCTGCTTCAGACAATTTTTACTTAAATTATAAACATAGAAATTTAACGAATGCGAGGAAGCAAAAGTCACAAGAGAACGAGAACTCCATGTATCGAAATCTCGACCGTTTCAATATAATTTCACAATATATATTAATAAAAAATAATTAATAATGTTGCTATTGCATTAGTAATAAATATTCACAGAAATAAATTTTTTTAAACGCATAATATCCGTAATATTATTCAAAATATCAATCAATATTTGTTTTATAAGACAGAAAATATAAAATCTGTAATTTTAAAATATATTATCTGTAATTTTAAATTGTAATTAAATTTTATACTAACAATAAATAAGAAAATAGAATAATAAATATAATAAATAAAGCTGTAATTATATTATAGTCTTATTACGTATCTATAATAAATTATTTAACTTTTACACATATTCTATATTTATGTAACAGTATTATAGCAAAATAATTAATGAAACAAATAATAAAATCAAATAATTAGTTAGTAAAATAAAAATTAAAAATTTCTATTTTTTTAATATTTATTTCTTTTTTATTATGTTTATTACATACATTATATTTATATTATAATATATTTTTTATTATAAAATAAAAATAATTAGAACAAGGAACCAAAGAGTCAAAACGTAAAAAAGAGCGGCGCGAGCATCTTTAAAAAATTTTTTTAATTATTAAAGGAAATAAATTTATCAATTTTAAAGGAAATTTTTTGAAAATAAGATAGCTCGCAATCTGTTTTCTGTATCTCTCATTAGCCCATTTTTTTATTCGTTTTTATATTGATTATTAGAGTTTTATTATCTGCTTGTTTTATTTTATATTATAATTTTATAATACTTTTTATTTATTTTATTTTTATAAAATATATTTTTTACAGAAGTGATGCATTGTACGTGATATATTATTAAAATAAAATTACAATAACTTACCTCTGAGAAAACTTCTTTTCCATATACTTGTCATATTTGCCTGCCCACTGGAATTGCTTGCACACACATCGAAAATTTATTATATCTTCGATGCTTATGTCATTGTAGCTGAGAATAATATTAATCACCTCCTCAGGTAAGCACATTATGGTAGCCATGACGAAAAAAATTTAATAAAACAAAACAATAATATAATTGAAGATATATTTAAATTGAGCAATAAACTATTTGCGTATAATTAAAAATTCACTGATTTTACAAGCACATCATACTGCAATATGTTTCTATGTTATGTGTTTGCATCAGAGAGCACAAGTGAGTATTTATACACTCAGAAGTTTCTATATCCCCTCTTATTTCGAAATAACCATTCTTATTTAAAAACCTAAAGATTTCTGTTACTATATTCTTTGACACATGACAATAAAGGGAAACAAAGCTGAGAACAATGGCGTACCAGGGAGAGGGATTAGGGAAATAAATCTCTCGAAGTTTCAGAATCAAATAGGAAAATGAAAAATTGAAAACGGAAAGAGAAATAAAATTGAATTACAGCCTCTGCAGAATGTTCATTTTCAACATTAAGAATTCTTAAAAACTACTTAAGAAATACAATAAGTGGAGTAAGACTGAACGGTTTGAAAATGTACATTCATAAAAATTTGATTTCGTCGATTAATATAGAAGAGGTACTAGACAAATATCTAAAAAACCTAAATGCATGCTTCTAGCTTAATATGTATTATTTAATAAAAAATTATGTGTTGTTTTGTGATTTTATTTTTTTTAAATATCTCTTCCCGAAATCAAATCTTGGCTACGCCTCTGGCTGAGAATACAATATTTCCATTCTATTTGCCCTTTAAGGCAGAAAACTAGAAATAGAGGATTATAGTGTAGCAATATGTTATGTTCTAAATTCTAAAATTATAAGGTGTTCTATTGTAATCCAGACAATAGAGCTAGACAAAAAAAATTGTCCTGCATGTTGTGCGCGATATCATTAAAAATGCTCTTACTTTTGCATAAAAATTTTTGTATTTTTGCATATAAACATTTAATCGAAAATGTTGTTAAATCACGTGAAAGGAATAATTATTGTTAAATAAATAATACAAAAATTTACATATATATATATATATATATATATATATATATATATATATATATACACAGGGTGTTCCGGAACAACTTTCCGTCCGTAAAATAACGTATTCTGATACAATTCTAAGACAATTTTTCCTTTACCAAAATTTGAATTAAAGCATAATTTTTGAGTTACAAGCAATAATAGTTAGCAAATCACGCATCGAGTACAAAAGGCAGGCAGTCGCGTCGCGGCGCGGCGCGCCGCGAGCGCCCGACACAGCTGACGATCTGATATGTGATTATCGCATGAGTCGCTAACTATTTTATCTTATAACATAAAATAATGCTTTAAATAAAATTTTGGTAAAGAAGAAAATGTCTTAAAATTACGTCCAATTTTGTTTCGGAACACCCTGTATATATATATATATATATATATATATATATATATATATATATATATATATGCTATTATAAAAATTTGATACAATAATTATTTATTTAATTATTTATTTTCTTTTTTTATCTATAGTAGATGCTTATCTTTAGTTACTTTGGATGAATAATAAATTATCTATTTCAGTTTTATAAATTCTTCTGCAAAGTTTATAAATTTTATTGATACGTATACAGAGTGTTAAAGGAATATTTAAAAATTTGGATTTTTTTGGTAGATTCACAAAATTGAGTAAAAAACTGCTTGATAAATTAATATTGAATTCCTGTCAGAATTAGAAATTATTTTTCACTTAAAATTGACTAAAATAAATAATCAACACAAAAGTATGTTAAATCACTAAACAAAACTATATTTCTTTTATTAATAAATTACTATATTATTAGTAGAATATATTGTAATAGATAAAGATAACAATGCGATATGCCAATTGATAGATGACAATCGACAATACTCGCTTCATTTTATAAAACAATTTTTACGTATGGATATATTTTTGTTTATTAAGATATATGTTGCTTATTTTAGTTTTGATTTTGAAGCATTATTTATTATAGCTCTCGATATGTTAAGAAATTTTGTAGCTACATAATCTTTTTCGCAATATATTAGTTTTTCAAACTAGAAATGTAACACTAACACTTTATTATAGTCTATCTATTTCAAAACTACCTTTATGTTCTAATAATCAAATGAGAAATTTTCCTGAATGAGTATTGGAAATCGAATGATTTACATAGACTTTCAATAAATATTACAATGTTATTCTAGATGACAATGCTATTCTAAAATATTATCAGAACAGAAAGTAAAAGAAAGTAGAAGAAATATTTCCAATCACTCATCGTATTATCATTGATACAAAATCTGATATTCGAACGATTAAAAAACTATTAAAAGAGAGAGAAAATAAATTGAATTTTATAAGAGTTTAATATAATAGTGGCGATTAGAAAACCTTGCAAAATTATATATTAATTTAGAAACTTGCAAAAATAATAAAGTAGTGAAAAATGTATATCATTTTCGTTATTAAATAGAAAAATCAAAGAATATTTATCTTCTATAAGTATCCGTAGAAGCAATTTCTTATTTGATTGTATATATTATTTGATTAATACAATTGAAAATAACAGAAAAATATATTTATCGTTGATTTTCTCTCGATTGTATAATAAAAAATCATTATTATTTTGCAATATTTGATTATTAATTTTTTTGACATTGCTTATCTGTAAAATTTGCATGCAACACATTAAAAATTCTAATGTAAGAAAATTAAATTTTTTTTAACAGAATATATACATATATGTAATATAAATTTTGAAACTAGTATTTCTTAAAAAAATGTTTTCTTTTTTGAAAATAACATTTCTTTAAAAAGACTTTCAAATAACGAATTTCTGTGTAAGAGATTTTCTAGTTTCGAAGAAATGTTATTGTTTCTCAGAAAAAAAATTCTTTTAAGAGGAAACAATTACGTACCTGCCTATTGTTCATTATACGTGTAGTATAGAAAATACAATAGAAAAGAAGATAAGCTGACAACCATAAGATCTATTGATTTATTAACATTTCTTAATTCTTATGACGACAAAAATAATGATTTATTTTGTGGACAGATTCACTAAAATCTTGCTTATTATTTGTTAAAATATAAGAATTGATAAATAAATTAAAATTTTATTTAATTATTTTGAGCATATATTTTACCAAAAATAAATCAGATAGGACAGTGCTAGGATTTATTTTCACATTTCGGTCCGATTCTGTGGCTCACGCCTTTGTCACCCACTCCTCGCTCGCGCGTTAGCAACGAGTCGCTTGAAACGCGTAACTAAGAAGCGCGACGCTATGTCTCAGAAGTGTTCGTAAGAATGCCTAAATATAAGATAATATTTTTCTAAAAATACCGTGAAAATTCTCGAAATTAAAATTTTTTCTTTAATGTTTTATATTTCATTAATATAAAATATTATTATATTTTTTCTTTTAAATTATTACATCAATATAATAAATTATTTAATCTGTTTACATAATTTACATATTTTTGATACTTTATTTAAAGTTTTTTCTTAACCCGCTTTACAATTATAATTATATTTATTTATAATTATAATTATATATAATTGCAATTGTCCTATATTATAATAATAATTATAATATAGGACAATTGCAATATAGTTATAATATAATTATAATTTTGAGACAATAGATTTCCATATCACCAATGAGATACTATTGTTAATGCGTTTTTTTTAAAGTGGTTTTCCCAGTAGGCCTATTCCACTAAAGAAGAATAATCCGTTTGCGTACATATATATATAAAGGAAAAATTATATTAAAGATTAAGAAATAAAAGAACGAAAAAAGAAAACAATCGCATAAACATTAATTTGATTGACATCAAAGTATACCAAACTTATAAAATTCTTGGAAGTCTTCGAATTTTTTCTATGTTGGGCTCTACGTATTTATGTAAATGTTCATTTTCAAAATTAAAATATACGAAAACCGATAAACATTGTTGTTTGAGCGATGTATCATTATCTTCGTTGATGCGCTCTAATTCATCTAATATTCCCATAGATATTTTATCCCTTGTAAATTCACATAAACGGCTTAGAAAATCAAATTAATGTTCATGCGATTGTTCTTCTTTTTCGTTCTTTTTTTACAATACGAACTCATTAAATTAATGATACATAAATACAGAAGATTGAGCATATTGAGCAAAAATTTTTTGTATGCACTTCTCTGACGTTTTCCTCTTTGCCCTTTTTATAATCAGAAGATAATTATTAATGATAATGATTATCGACAGATTTTGCGACTATC
>NW_026099127.1:0-994 GCF_021464435.1 Cataglyphis hispanica | reverse complement strand
TTGCGAGACGAGAGCTTTGTTTCATCTCGAAGAGTTTAAGAAAGATACTCAATTTATTAATAAAAAGTTTTATATATTGAAAAATGGAAAGAGAAACGGACGAGAGCGATCTTCTCGATAGAGCGCGAAACGTCGCGTCGATAGACGCGTATCTCGCGTGGGCGCGACGATGCGACGAGCGTCTCGAGTCTCTGCGGGAGAGGTGCCGAGGGGAGCGTCGAGGGAGATCTACCGGGGCGATCAGCTCTCTGATCGCTCGAGTCGTTCGACTGACGGGCGCGAGGGAAAATCTGCGCCGACGCTTCGAGCGCTCGGGTGGCGGCGGGAGGCGCGAGGGATTCTCGTGGTCGGAGATCGAGACGGCTTTCGCTAGGCGCGTTTTAACGCCGTTATTAATATCGATTATATCGAACCATTGCGGTTTCTCGAAGATGCCAGGGATACGGTGCTCGATCGAGTACGCGACGTTATGAATAGATACGACAGCGTCAAGGTCAATATCGCATTCAATGGCGAGTTCGTCTCGGGTGACAAGATCGCTGTTAAGACTATCGTCGCGAAGAATTATCCGCTTTTGCCCGCGTCCAATTTGCGAGAGTGGTACGAGAAGCGCGTAGTCGATGTAATTCTAGCGTCGTTGGAAGAGTTTCAAGAGCGCGATAGCGGATGGGCGTTATCGCGAATATTGAATCTAACGGTGAACGTAAACAAATATAATTCTATGCGAGCCGGATGTTACGTCGAAATTCCGCGAGAGATCAAGTTAAAAAGAGCTGTAATTAACGTGCGATCTACGGACAATGCGTGTTTCGCGTGGTTGGTGGTTGCCGCTCTATATCCGGTCGAAAAGCACGCGGACAGAAGCTCGCGGTATCCTCACTATACAACAGTGTTGAATTTGGAGGGTGTCGAATTTCCTATGAATTTGAACGGAATCGCTAGATTCGAGCGTCTCAACGATATATCTATCAACGTATATACTATTCGAGGATAG
>NW_026099126.1:0-995 GCF_021464435.1 Cataglyphis hispanica | reverse complement strand
GTTGAATATAATCATTTGTTCATAAAAATATAATAAAAATATAATAAAAATATAATAAAAATATAATAAAAATATAATAAGTAAAATTATTAATAAGATATAATAAATAATATAAAAGAATAATTTAATTTTATTTAATTAAAAATAATAAGAAAAAAAGCGTTATGTCTGATAAAAAGTAATAAATTGTAAATTTATTGATGAAAATTAATTTTTCTAATGCTAGTTAGATTTTATTATGAATAATAAATTAATAAAATTAATGTTATTTAAATTTTTTTTAATAATATTATATTTTATAGTTTAAAAAAAATATTAAATTGCAAATTTAAAGTTATTTCTCAAAAATTAAAATATTTAATTAAAAGTAAAAAAGTTCAATTTTGATTTTAAGCTTAATAATTAAATAATAAAAATTATTAATGATAATAAAAATCTAAAATATAAATAAATAGATAAATTTTTAAAATTAAGATATTTAAAATTAATAAGATTGTTAATTAATTTAGTTTTTAATACAAAAAAAATATTGTTAAGTTTATTAAATTAATGTAAATATAGATTAAAATAAAAAAATTAAAAATTATTAAAATAAAAATTAAATGTAAGTTGGAGTTAAAAATAAAAATATAGATTCTTAATCATTTTATTAAAAAAAAATGATAAGGGGGGAATTCTTGCTAAATTAAATATTAGTATTAAAGAAATTAGATTAAAATTTAGAGAGGAAAGGTTATTTAAAAAAAAATTAAAGGAGAATTTAAAATAAATTAAAAATAGATTAATTAAAAAAAGAATTAATCTATAAAAAATTATATAAGTTAATCAAAATAAAGTTTTTAGGAAAATTAGTATTAATATTCAACTAGATTGATTAATTGAAGAGTAAGTTAATAGTAATTTAAAGTTAAGTAAGTTAATTATTTTAAAAGTTGGAATAAATGAGGATGAAAGAATTATAAAATATAAGATAATTTTTTTTATCTCAATGATAG
>NW_026099125.1:0-1001 GCF_021464435.1 Cataglyphis hispanica | reverse complement strand
TCGGCGCGGGCAGTACTGGTATGGCCAACTTCGAATTGAGTATTATGATCAAATGACAACATGACATCTGTCAATTTCTAACACGAATCAAAAGTTAGTCACAACGCAGGGCAGAAAGATAGATGTCTCCCGCGATACTTCAAGTCGATAAAACTCATATAATATGTAAAATATTTATATTATATGTTACATCATTGTATTCATTTCAAATAGCGCTACAACATTTTTCCTATCAAAAAATTCACATTATTATGAAAAAATTATGCATACTTTTCTGTTCATTAACACAGATAATTTTTTGAAGTAACCATTTTGCTCACAATAAAGTTCAATTTGAACCACTTAATTTGATATATATTTGTTACGGTACTGTTTAACTTTTTTAGTTTAAAAGATAGAAGGGGGTGGCCACTTTTGATGGGGCACCCTTATACATACATATATATATATATATATATATATATATATATATATATTATATATATAATTATCTAAATGTGATCTAATCGTAAACTCAAAAAAGGAAAAAGTTATTTTTATTTTTGTTATTTTCAATAATATATATTTTTCCTCTTACGTAATTTTCTTCGTATGTGCAAGAAAAAAATGAAAATTACTGAAAAATTATGTTATATCCCAAATAACTATAACTGAATTATTATTAATATTAAATAGTTTAAAGAAATATTTTTTAATACACCTTTTGACTTAGCGAGATATCGCGAAAATCGTATAAAGTTACCAGCGTGAAACGCTGACGAAGCGACCCACGCGCTAGGCGATGCGAGAAGGATCGAACCACCGGAAATGCAAGAAATTTCGATCGAACGAGCTTAGCTTGCTGGTCTAACGGGTCGAAACGAGCGACACAACCATATACGGTCATGTCGCTAAGGGATCCCAAAAATCAACCAAATAGGAAGCAATAAAAGATATCACAGCGAATATGCAGCGGGCAGTCATTTCTAACAATTTATATCGGGCAGTTGTTAATAACGATC
>NW_026099124.1:0-1002 GCF_021464435.1 Cataglyphis hispanica | reverse complement strand
AGGTCTGTTTTACCGATCAAAACGCGAATATTAAGTTAAAAGTGCATAATCTTTTGTTTATTATAAATATCGATAAATCCTTTTCCATAATTAAAATATATATAATAACGTACTCGGGTAGATATGATTTCATAAAAAGTGAAAAAAATTACAAAATTACAGTTTAGTTATCGGCTTCTGCCGTCAACATTTATTTAATACAAAAATTTGTAATCTGCACGTGCCTAATCAGTAACAATCCGACTTGGCATTTCATCAAAGAGTATCAGTGAACTTAGAGAAATGAGTTTAGAAGCTTTATAAAAAGTTAATGCAATCTAAAATTTTCGTGCATATGTGTGTGTGCGAGATCGAGGCTGAAGAGTAAAACAGAGCAATAGATTAGTTGCGTGATGTCGCGATAGACAGAGCTGCAATCTTACATGACAAAGACAGATATATTCGTACTATCTTCGTCTCTTTCATGTGTGTGAGAGCAAAATACATGTTTGCAGAGTATGTATACACTAACATTACTCCAGTTTCTTTATCTTTCTTTTTTCAATCATACACTTTGTCTCTTTCTTAATCGCTCGCTCACTCTCTCTTTCTCTGCTTTGTTCTTTGTATTTCATTTATACTCATTATTATATTCTTTGTTTGTTTGAATTTTTATTCTTTTCTTTTTGATCTTTTTCTACAAGATAATAAATTAATTATTCCTTATTTTTATAGAGCATAAATCGAAATAGTATTGCATTTTAAATAAAAAAGCATTATATGTATGCATGTGTGTTTTGTGTATATTATATGTACAAAAAGCAGACCTAATCGTCACTTATCTTCGTCTCTCTTTATGTGTGTAGAGCAAAATTCATATGTGTAGAGTTGCGCATACATTAACATTATTGCAGTTCTCTATCTTTCTTTTTCAATCATACTCTGTCTCCTTTCTAATCGCTTCGCTTCACTATGTACGTATCGTTTTATGCTTCTCGCATATTCACTTATACGTTCACTTAC
>NW_026099123.1:0-1004 GCF_021464435.1 Cataglyphis hispanica | reverse complement strand
GAAGAAGTGAGAAAGATAGGTGGAGGTGTAGAGAGAGGAAAGGAAATGGTAGTAAGATTAAAAATTGAGGATCAAAGAAGAGAAGTTTGGAATAGGAAAGGAATGGAAGGATTGAATGGAAGGAAGGAGAATGAGATGGAGATTGGAAGGATAGTGGGGAGGAGGAAGAAGGGAAGGAAGGAATGGATAAGGTAGAAAATAAGATTAGATGAGAAATGGAGTGGATGGGGTGAAGGATGAATGGAAAGGGAGAAGAGGTGGAGAAAGGATGGAAGGAACATGGTGGATAAAATAAGGAAAGAGATTTTTGGAGAGAAGAGGAGGAGTGGGGTGTGGTGATGATGAGTGAAACTTGGTTGGACAGAAAAGGATGGGATGGATTGAGGGGATACTTACCGAAAGGATTTAGATGGGAAAATGCAATTAGCGGAGAGGAAGAATAAGAAGGTGAGAGCAATGGGAGGGATGTTGATAGGAATAAGAAAGAAATAGGAGGTAGAGGAAGTGAAGACAAAAAAGACAAAGGGTTTAATGGAAGTAGCGTTGAAAGTGGAGGACAAAAAATGGAGTGTGATAGGGGTATATGTTAGAGGGGATATGGAGAGAAAGAATGGAATGGAATGGAATAGAAAGGAAGAAATGGATTGAGGGATGAACAGATGAGGAGAGGGTAATAAGGAATGAAGAGGGAGAGGGATCGAAGAAGGAATAAAGAATGAGGGAAAGAGCCTGAGATGGATAGAAAAAGCGGGGTGGACAATATTTAATGGATGCACGAAGGGAAATGTAGAGGGGGAATGGACGTACACGGGGGGAAGTGGTAATTCGGTAATAGATTATGTGTTGGGGGACGAAGATGTGAGGATGCAGGTAAGCAAGGTGGAGGTGGGAGATAATATAGACTCCGACCATCATCCAATCATAGTCTGGGTAAAAGGGGGGAAGGGATAAGGTTAGAAAGGAAGGAGAGGACGAGTAAAAAATGGGTGTGGACGCAAGAGAGT
>NW_026099122.1:0-1005 GCF_021464435.1 Cataglyphis hispanica | reverse complement strand
ACACGTCACCCGTCGGAAGTCTGCCGCCCGGCGAACACCAGCCGATCAGAGGCAGAGGCGCTTAGCGCCCATTTTTAAACATGCGTACGATGTTTATGACAAACATAGCCGTTAATGTTTGTCATAAACAAAGCGAGCACCGAACGGTACCGAACGTTTCCGGCGAATGCCGATCGCCGAAACGCGCGCTATCGGAGGCCCGCGTCGTCTCCCCCACCCCGAGGGGGATGCGAACGGCGCGGGTGTCACGCTCGCTTCGGTAGGGTATAAAAAGCCCTACCGAACACCAGACGCCACCAGACCGGCACCTGAATCCGCTCGAGCGGTACGCTCCGAGACAAATCCAGAAACCGATCCTCAACGTCTATAGACAGTGGCCCGGAGGTTGACGAGTTCGCAGCCTCCGTCGAGCATTCTCGACCATCTGCTCTAGAAACGACTCCAGTCTAAAAACCGTCCGTATAAGAAAGAGAGTGGACGAGTTCGCCGCTTTCCTCGAGAATTCTCGAGCCGTTACGGTCCTATCACCTGACCATCCAACCTTTCGTACAGGACAAGAGAGTGGACGAGTTCGCCGCTTTCCTCGAGTATTCTCGAAACCTGACGCTCCGACTATCCGAACGTCCGAACTGCACTCCCGCGATTATCGCTGGGAATTTGCACCGCGTCATCGACGCATCTATCCGACTGCAGGCCTGGCACCCTGCAGTCCGCGCCGAACACCATACGCGTATTAATTAGCATATCTCGCACTGCGAGATATCGAAGTACCGACACGCGGTGACAACACGCGCCGTCTCACCGCGCGCACCTCGCGCCTACAAACGCGAGAACGACAACACGCGCCCGCCTTACCGCGCGCACCTCGCGCCAACAACCGCGAAGCCGACAACACGAGCCCGTCTCACCGCGCGCACCCCGAGCAACGAGCCGGGCCCTATAACTAGACGCGCAAAAACACCGTCTCGACTCGCGTCATAACACACGCTCGTATTATTATCATCG
>NW_026099121.1:0-1009 GCF_021464435.1 Cataglyphis hispanica | reverse complement strand
AAAATATACATTAGTAATATACGGAAATAATATTCATATAATTAACATTAAGCCAAATCTTAATACTGGACATAAATAAAATAAATTATAATTAGACTTATATACATAAAATAATTCCTTATTTCATAATTTAATTGCAACCCTAAAAAGTTGCAAAATCCCGATAATTCCTACTTTATTTGGCCCTTTACGTAACTGTACATAACCTAAATTTTTCGTTCGAATAAAGTTAAAAAAGCAATTCCCACTAATAAAATAAATAATAAAATAATTAATTTCAAAACATTTAACTTAATATAATTAATAAATTCATTTATAAAAATTATTACTTATATACTTTTCTAAATTATATATATATATATTTAAATTCTAAATTTAAAACTTATCTGCCAAAGTAATTTTTTCAATTATAATTTTTAAAAATTTAATTTTATAATGAATGAAATTAAATTTGAATTTGAATTGAATTTATTAATTATATTAAATTAAATATTTTGAAATTAATTATTATATTATTTATTTTATTAGTGGGAATTGCTTTTTTAACTTTATTCGAACGAAAAATTTTAGGTTATGTATAGTTACGTAAGGGGCCAAACAAAGTAGGAATTATTGGGATTTTGCAACCTTTCAGGGATGCAATTAAATTATGAAATAAGGAATTATTTTATGTATATAAGTCTAATTATAATTTATTTTATTTATGTCCAGTATTAAGATTTGGCTTAATGTTAATTATATGAATATTATTTCCGTATATTACTAATGTATATTTTTTAAATTATTCTGTATTAATAATATTTTTATTTATATCTATTGGGGGATATATTATAATTTTTATAGGATGATCGGCTAATTCAGTATATTCTATGATAGGATCAATACGATCTGTATCTCAAATACTATCTTATGAGGTTAGATTCATTTTAATTATTTTAGTTTTAATAATTTTAAGTGAAAGGTATTCATTTCCAGATTTTTATAAATATCAAATTTATATTTGATATAT
>NW_026099120.1:0-1015 GCF_021464435.1 Cataglyphis hispanica | reverse complement strand
CCTTCCTTCACTTTCTTCCATCCGTATATATCTCTTTGCCTTTTCTCCATTCTTTTCTTCTGCATCCGCCCTGTCCATTCCATCTCCATTCCTTTTCTTCCTCCCTCTATCCGCCTCTTTTATCCTTCTTCCATCCATTTTCCTCCTCTTCCCTCCACCTTCCTTCTTTCCATTCCGGTCCCTTCTCCACCATCTCCCTCTCTTCCTTTTCCATTCCATTTCCTCCATCTTCATCTTTTGTCCTTTTCCCTCCCTCTTCCACCTTTGTCCATTCCTTCCACCCTCCACTCCTTAATCTGATCCCCTCTCTCGAATCTCCACTTTCCTCTTCTCGCACGTCCCCTGACTCCTCTCCTTCCTCGTCTGTATCACTCTCGTTCTCCCTCGCATGACTCCGATCAACCTTTCCTCTTCCACCTTCACTATCTTCCACCTCTCTTTCCAAATCTCTTTCATCTCCTTTCTTATGCCCCTCAATTCCTCCACCAGCTCCACCGTCCATGTTCTTCTCTCCATCTCTTCTGTCCTCCTCTGCCCGTCTCCTTTCCTCCCCTTGCCACTTCCTTCTTCTCGTTCTGCTTCTACTCCTATTAACTTTACTCTCTCTCTCTCTCTCTCTCTCTCTCTCTCTCTCTCTCTCTCTCTCCACTCTGTCTTCCACCTTCTTTCCTCTCCTACCTCCATCCTCTCCTCCACTTCTATTCTCCCTACCTCCTATATCCACTTCACTCACTATCTTCCAGTTCTGCCATTACTTCCAATTCTATGTGCTCGATCCTTGTCCCAATCATACCTCCTGCGACATCTCTCATATTTCTAACACAATTGTTCTTCAATGCCATTACGTCCTGTATTACCCCTGTATTCCTTTTCTCTCTTACCGATCCCTCTCCCCTTTCTTAATTCCATCACCATCTCTCGACCATCACCTCATCCTTATTTGACCTTTCTCACGCTGTGCCTGTGTTGCTCCAAACGTCTTCTCTCTCGTCAACCTCCTTTCTCTCTCTCTCTC
>NW_026099119.1:0-1019 GCF_021464435.1 Cataglyphis hispanica | reverse complement strand
AACATTATTGCAATAAGTAATATTATGATTTACTATCTTTAATAAAAACCGTAATATAATAATGCTACTTTCTATATTATACAAAATATTTATTTGAAACATAAATGTAATTTTTTAATAAAAATAAAATGCCTTTTAAATTTTTTGAGAGAATCCATAATATTTCTATAAATGCAAGATTGATTTTATGACAAATATTATTTCAAATTATAAATCTTCACAAATTAAATTCCTTCTACTTGGCTTAATTATTGATTTCCCATTTAGTTTTTATTTTTTAGAGGCTTTTATTTTTTAGAGGTAAATATTTTTTTAACTTTCACATCTTTTCAACTTTTTGTTGCGTACAAGAAATATATTTTATGTACTTGGCACATTTTTTTTACCTTTGTGAGGTTTTTTTAGTGTGATGCATATTTACCTAGGATTTTTGTGTTAACGATATCTTTATTACTTTATTACTATCTTTACTCCATTTCGTCGAAAACTATTATTCGTACGGTGAAAATATATAGAATCTAAAATGTTTATCTTTGTGAGATCTAAATCTTTTGTCTAAAATATTTATCATGATTTTTTGTATTTACTGAGATAAACGTAAAGAACTATAATTTTATGAGATTTTCATGGTTTTTAACATGAGAATCAAGTAATCGCCAATTTTCACTATGATATTCGTAATCAGCGCGTCAAAATACGTAAGAATACTGAGTTTAAAAAAAATCGGGGATGAGTACTTTTCGGAATTTTATTCATACCGTTCGTCACTTAATTTTTAGAGAATTACTCAGAGAAACCTCCTTAACAACATATGTCAACGACAAGATCATCGGCGTATTAAGCTCAACTTCGAAAGCTTTACTAATAATGTTTTTATTTTAATATGTTTTCAATAATTTCAGAAGATACTAAACAATTCGAAGCACATCGAGAAAGGTTTTTTTTATAAATTGTTACATCCTTGGCTCGCCACAGGTCTTCTCACTAGTACAGGTAACATAATGGGATTAACATATAAG
>NW_026099118.1:0-1050 GCF_021464435.1 Cataglyphis hispanica | reverse complement strand
ACATTCAACCTCTTTTTACTGTAGATAGTCTAGCATTCGTTAATTTGTTCAGAATTGGAATTCCACATATTCGCATAATGTGCAGAAAAACATTAAGAGAAAAAGTTTATGAAACATATTTTAAAATGAAGGCTAACCTTGAAAAAAAAATTGTCAGAAATAGAATTAGTTGCGACGACGGCAGATTTGTAGAGTAAAGCAAAAAGAGGTTAGTGATATTATTTCATATTATTTTTTCATTATTTTATTTTTATTTTTTCCTTGAATTGTAATTTTTTCATGATTTATAAATTAAAAATCTGTAGGAATTATTTAAGAATAACTTTTCATTGGGTGAATTCCGAAACTTTAGAGAGGCAATCGGCTGCATTGGCTTGCCGTAGGATGAAAGGCAAACATACATATGATGTTTTAGCTCGAGCAATTAACTCAATCTTTCTCGAATACCATATCCAAAATAAATTATGCTGTACAACAACCGATAATGGTTCCAACTTTGTTAAAGCTTTTCGGTAAGAGTTTGCTTCAAAAATATATTTTGCATATTTTTAAACGTTTTTTATACTGCTAAGTTTTTATATTAATATAATATAACATACATATAAAAAAAAAATAATTAACATACATGTAGAATCGCGTCAAGGGATTTTATGATTTTAAAGAATTACCTTTTTATGACAATTATAAACGGATAAATGTTTTTATTAGATAATGATGTACGGATAGCTTTCTTGCATCTCTCTCTCTCTCTCTCTTTTTGTTTTTTTATTGCAACTGGTCTCGGTAATTGAATGAAATTATCAACACTGATACAAACAAAAATGGTATTCTTCACTTCGTTTACGTGCACTGCTTTTCCCACATATAATACAAATATTTAATTAAACAATTAAAATATATTTAAATAATAAACATATAATTAACAAAATATAATTAACATATAAAATATCTTAATATAATTCATAAATGAAATTTATATTTCTTTTAGAAGTTTTGAAAAAGATGAGGATGAAACACCTATTACTGTAGAATTTCACGATTTAAGTGATC
>NW_026099117.1:0-16224 GCF_021464435.1 Cataglyphis hispanica | reverse complement strand
TTTTTAAATTTTTAAGAAATTATCTCAAAGATTTTCTTTTTTATGTAACTGAATCATGTGCACAATATAGTGAGCACAATTAGTGCATACGTGAAATAAAGCTTATATATTTATCAGTTTTCTTTTTAGTCTAACTTTGGTCTAAACTGTGATATGTTTTTATTCTACAAATTTTCTTTTCTTTAATCTGCTTTTCTATACCTTGAAACTCAAAATACAAAAATTTTTTGCATTGTTTAACAATAAAAATATTTTATATCTTTTAATAATTATTCTGACATAATAATGATACATTTGCACAGTCATTAGTTATTTTAGAGAAAGAATTTTTCCTTCATCAACAATTTTCTAAATAATAATGTTAAAATTTTGTATAATTATACCAATCTTATATACTATATATTACAGTTAAGTCATTGATTAAAAGAACTTGAAAAACTTTTATTTTATATGTACATTACTCGAAAAAAATAGTAAACACTTTTCATACCCTAATTATTGGGTTATTTGCAAACCGCTGAAATTCGACAAAAAATTCTTGTAGACAAAGAATTAAAAAAGCATTTTGAAACTTGAAGTTTTAACTTTAACACGTTATCAGTGCTTTTATAAAATTTTTTTATGTTACTTGTTCTGTGCTTTAAAAAGGAACTGTTTTGTAGCTTAAAATTACATATTTTTGGCACTCTGCAGCTGTATAAAAAAATTTCTCTCTAGTTTCATAAACTACAACATTTTACCTACAAAATGTTTTCTTGAAAATTTTTTATTTTGATTTCTTTTGAATGAGTTACACAGTTAAAACTAAATCTGTATTTTTTAAAAGTGATGTCAATACTAGGCAAAAATACCATCGTAGATAAAAAATTAAAAAAATAAACATTTTAAAGCTTGAAGTTTCACAAGCTATTTTACAAGTTATCGGTGATTACGATGAACATTTTGCTTAAATTTCTTATTTTCTCATTTTTAGAAAAGAATTTTTTTTTACTTTTGTTTACAATGATTTTTCGTCGAGTTGCAATTTAAAAATAGCTCAATATTTAGGATATAAAAATGTTTTCAATTTTTTTTAATAGTGTACTTATTTGGAAATTTATATTTATAAATATAATATTTATATTTATTATATATATTTATATACTTAAAATTGTATGATTATTCTCTTTTGGCTTCTTCATAGAGAAAGTTTTGTTTATGTAAAAAAATTTGTTTTTCTAATTTTGGTGCAAGTGTGTTTAGAATGCTCTAAAACGTCGAAAAAACATATTTTTACAAAATGTCGAGTATGTGTGTATATATGTTTGTATGTGCACCAAAGGACATGGTTCGAGTATCTGCCGTAAATTTTAAGATAATGAGCTAAAATTTTTTATATGAATAAAATATTGTTCAAGATTGGTTGGTATTGTACTTGGCTAGGATCAATAAAGGGGTTTATTTTTTATAAAATTTTAAATTCTTCAAAAAAAGGTGTTGTTCTAACGTCCGCAAATTTTGAGATACTTGTTTAAATCTTTTTTATATGAATAGAATATTATTAAAGCATGTTTGGTATTGAATTTGATTAGAATTGTTGAAACGGTTCATTTTTTATGAAATTTTGAATTTTCCAATAAATGTTTGTTCACGACTTAATTTCTGCAAATTTTATAAATATTAGATTAAATTGTTTTACATGAATAGAATATCATTAAAATATGATTGATATTGATGATTTAACGTTTTGTAATTACGATTGCTGATATTATAAAAAAAGGAAATAAAATTATGAGGAAGCCATGTGCAAGTTTTTAATTTGCACAATATTTTACTTGTTTCTATATTTTTTGCTAAAAATTTTCTGTTATTTCAAAAATAGTTGCTAAAGATTTATTTTTTGTTATTCTAATTACATGTACAGAATGTCTATAAAGTCCTTACTTTCTATGTTTCGGAAACAGTTCAAAATTATGAAAAAAATGTGAAATACGTATTCGATCATTTCAAGAGGCTACTTTTTTAAAAAAGTTAAAGGAGTCGTCTCTCCAAGAGAGTGTCCCTGGGAGATTTCAATTCAAAAATTTCAAATAAAATCTCTCATATTGTTGTATATCGTTTAAAAGGGCTTAACAAATTTTTTTTTTTTTGCCTCAAATCAAAAATTAACGTGTCAACTCATTCAAGAATTATTTAAGATCAAAGTTTAAAAAAGCCAATTTTCAAAAAAAATTGTTGTCTATTTGGAAAAATCCTAAATAAACGTTTGAGATTGGAAAATGTTTGTCTTTTCAAGTCTGTTTTATAAAAAAATTCAGATTTGATCTAGATTTTATATAAAAAATAATTTTGGCATTATTTTCAATTAAACATTAAACAGTTTTTGCGTATCATTTTCAAAAAAAACCCAAGATTAAATTCGAATTTTTTTATGTAAAAAATTTAAAAAACAAACGCTTTCATTCCATGAATGCTTTTTTAAGATTTTCCAAATAAAAGTAAAAATTTTTTGAAAATTAGTTTTTTTCAAATTTTGACCATAACTCTTGAACGGATCAACCTCCGGTTTAGGCAAACGAAAAGTTTGCCTTCTTTGTCGCAAACTGGAGATTGATATATTCTTTTTTTAAGCCCTTTCAAACAATATACTACAATATGGAGTGAAACTTTTGAGTTGGTGTCCCTCTAGGAGGGACTTCTTTGCAGAGATAATTCCCCCAATCCCATTAAGGGAAACCAACGTAACAGCTGAAAAAAATCTATTTTTAACAATTTTTTTCTGGTAAATAATGGTTTTTTTTTCAAATTACATTATTAACATCACAAAGTATAGAGATTGAACTATCTTTTGTGAAATTTTTGTTACAAATTATTAATAATAATATTTATAGTTATAAAAGCCTATATTGTGAGTAATCTTAAAAAAAAAACGGACGCATTCATAACGAGGCAACAAAAACTCTAAAACAAAAATAAACAAACATTTTCTTAAAATATAAGACAATAGCTTCAGTAATACGTATGGAATTTTTGATTAAATAATTTGTTCTTTTGTAATGTTAAAAAATAGAGATCAATATCTCATTAATTTTGGTACTTTTTTCTTCAACAGTCTGTCATTTTTTTTGTATCAAATAACTTTTCAAATCCATACGTGCAACTGAAGCTATTGTTTTATATTTAATGAAAATGTTTGATTTTTTGCTTCAGAGTTTCCATTGACTCACTAAGCGTGCGCCCGTTTTTTTCTAAAGCGACTTGCACTATTGGCTATTGTAGTTATAAATATTAATATTTTTTAACAAAAATTTCACAAAAAGTAGTTTAAATTATGTACTTTGTGATGCTAATAAAGTGATTTGAAAAAAAAAATCAATTATTTATAAGAAAAAAATTCTTAAATATAGTTTTTTTGATCTCACACTGAATTCCCTTCCTTAAAAAAAAAGTAGTCTCTCAAAATGATCGATATGTATTTTGCAGTTTTTCATAATTTTGAACCGTTCCCGAAATATAGATGACGGAGACAGGCTTTATAGACATCTTATACATGTAATTCTCAAATAAAGTTGTGATATCTCTTTTCAGAATTATTTGAATTTGTAAAAGATGGAAAATAACAAGCGATTCAATCCATATGTCAGTGTTGATGCTGAAGAAGAAATAGTTATCTCTGGTATTGCCGGAAAATTTCCTAATTGTGAAAATATAAAAGAATTTCAAGATAATATTTTCAATAAAATGGATCTTGGTTCGAGCTATAATCAACGCTGGACTAACTGTAATACAATAATACAATTTTTGAAAATAAATTTTGAAAAAATCTATATACATTATCATAAATAAATAAATAAAATTATAGAGTATTTTACAATCCTCGTATAATACTTTATTAGTGTGTTCTAGGGGTAAAATAAAGTCAAAAATTCTAACGCAATAATTTTGAGACTGCAATAGTTTTTGAATTATAAGCAAAGTTAACCAATGATATCGCGTAATACATAGGAAACGATAAAATAAAATTAGTTGTGCAGTAAAAATCAATATCACTTGACTTGAAAAAATCAATAATAAATGACAGATCGGTATATATGTAAATGTAATTACGAGCATGAGCGCGCGAGTTTTACGCAATATCTTTGATAAACTTTGATTGCTTTTGATTCAAAAATTATTGCAATTTTTGTATTAGAATTTTTGACTTTATTTATTGATATTTTAGACGAAAAGTTTATATGAAACAAACACATTTGCTTTTAAACAAAAGAATTACTTTAATGAAAAGCCTTAATCGAAGAATAATAAAACAAAAAAATATTTAACACAATGTTCGCATAAAGCCACGTAACGGTTTTTACTAGTCTCGATTGCACGTGTTTTCTCACCAAAGTATTGTTCGCCAGTGTGCTCGTTTCCAGCGCTATCACATTTTCGATCGCTCGCTCGTTAGCACGTTTGCACGTTCGCATATTTCGAGCTATCACTTGTGACGGATATATTTAATTTGGAATTACAATCTTTCAACATTTACTTATAAAATATGCTAATAAAATATTATGCGGAGATTGTAAGACACTCTGTATATAAAATATGTCTTTAGAAATATTTTAGTCTAACTATCTACCATATAACAACGTGACAATATTACTTATTATATGATAATATTACTTATTTTATTATTATTATTTTTATTCAAATTATTTTAAATCTTAACAGATATCTATAAAATGCCTGCTCGAATAGGAAAAATGAACAATATAGAAAAATTTGACTCTGAATTCTTTAACATATCGACCGAAGAAGCTCATGTACTTGATCCTGGATGCAGAATGTTACTTGAGCATACCTATGAAGCAATTATTGATGCGGGTGTAAATCCCGCAGAACTGCAAGGAACAAATACGAGCGTTATCACAGCAATAAGTGTTTCTGATACATTTATAGATTTGCCATACGAAAAGCTTCAAGTATGTGGTTCACATTGTATAGTTATTAATTTAAGTATTAAAAATCGATAAAAGAAACACGCGTTTCTAAAAGTATTTAAATATACATATACAAAAAGATATTAACACAAAAGATATGGAGAGAAAACATTTTTAACATGAAAATTGTATATAATTGTTAATAGATTGCTGGATTACCCATTCTTGGATGCTCTAAGAATATGATAGCAAGCAAAATTTCTTATTGGCTCGGCGTTACTGGTCCGGCGTACAATATAGATACTGCATGCAGCTCGAGTCATTTCGCAATGGTGGAAGCTTACAGGATGATTCGATCTGGCATTTGCGAAGCGGCTATTGTCGCTAGCATAAATATATGCAACAATCCGTCTGTCACTCATCAGTTTTTTTGCCTGGGTATATGGAAGATAATATTACTGCGTTCAAAGTTCTTACATGCTTAAATAGTAAAATATTTAAACAAAATACATCAATCATTTATATTGATTGAAACAAATAAACTGCTGATTGTTTTAGGAGTTCTATCTACTGATGGTTATTGTAAACCTTACGATGAAGAAGGTAATGGTTATATGCGTAGTGATTCAGCTGCAGTAATGTACTTACAAAAAGCAAAAGATGCAAGAAGAATTTATGCGACTTTTGTCTATGGAAAAACCAACTGCGATGGTTTTAAAGAAGAAGGAATTACCTTTCCATCATTTGACAAACAAAAAATGTTATTGGAAGAAGTTTACGAAGATTGCGATATTTCGCCTCTTGAGTTATTTTACATAGAGGCTCATGCAACTGGTACTCTAGCGGGCGATCCTGTGGAACTTCGAGCCATAGATGAAGCTTTATGCGCTAAAAGACAACTACCTTTGTTATTGGGTTCAATAAAGTCGAATATTGGACATTCAGAAGCTACTAGCGGTCATTGTCAAATTGCAAAGGTAAATTTACAACAAAATAGGATTGACAAAACTATATAATCTAATGTTATATGTAAGTTAATGCATTATTTTCTCATTTAAACGTTATTTTTGAGTAAAGGTTTTAATAGCGATGGAAACTGGTATACTAGCATCTACTATACATTTTAAACGTCCACGAAAGAATATGACGGCTATCATTGAAGGAAGAGTAAAAATAATCACTGAACCGACAGAATATAAGGATGGTTATATCGGTATTAATTCCTTCGGATTTGGCGGTGCTAATTGCCACATATTACTGAAACCAAATCCAAAAATTAAAATCAACAATGAAGAAGACAATAATTTACCTAGACTTGTAGTTATTTCTGGATGTACGGAGGAAGCGGGTAAAATTATATTAGATGACGTAAGTATATTACATTATAAGTACTGTAAGTATAATTACTAACTAAATAAATACTAACTATAATTACTGTAAGTATATTACAGTATAGTACATTATAATTTATTTCACAAATGATCAAATTTTTCTTATAATTACTTTATATATTAAAATAAACAAAATGTACAGGCTCTATTAAATACAAATTCAAACAATAATAATTAACAAATAAGAGCCGGCGCTGGAGTTGGTGCGCATACTTTATTTAAATATTAAATTAATCTAGTGCCGAATTTACGACATTACAAAATTGAACGAACGTTTCGGTCCTTATTTTGGGACCTTCTTCAGCGTGAAAATTAGACGCAAACATATAATTAAATCGGCGGGTCAATCCAAGCGAACTAATCCATATCAATTGTATCTTAATAATATGCATTGATACGTTATCACCAAGATCATAGGCGCCTCTTTCTTTGATATCATGAGAATCTCAATTTATTTACACACATAAATTTTGAGTTTAAAAAAAATTAATTTTAAGAATAGTTTATTATAAATATAACATAATTGTCGTATACTTACGATTAGTAATAATATTTCTATAGGTACAGAGTCGGTCGATAGATGTAGAATATATCTCTCTGCTACATCGTATTCATAATGACAATATAAAAGGACATTCCTACAGAGGATACATTATTGCTGGATCTAATTGTAACGGTCGGATTTTCCCGAGCGCTGTTTCTTGATAGCTCGGCCGGGATCAGGGCTCGGAAGGGTATAGCAAGTATCGTAGCCGGGTATAAAATAAATAATGTGTTTATTTACGTATGAGAGTATGTACAACGTGTGAGTGGGCGTGTAGAAATGTATAAATGTATAAGTATGCAATGGGTGTCGGATGCGTGTATGCGGTATAGCGTATGAGTGTGCGTATAGATGACGTATGGTTGTGCGTGTATACAATGTGTGTCGGATGTGTATATAATATATAGCGTATGAATGTGCGTGTAGATGACGTATGGTTGTGAGTGTATACAATGTGTGTCGGATGTGTATCTAATATATAACGTATGGATGCGTGTATCTTACGGATGACCGGGAGTGACGCGCGAGTGCGTGTCCGTAGGTCCGGCGGAAATGCGGATGCACGGCGGTGGTGCGATTTCGGTGCGTGATGCGCTCGAGTGCACGCGGTAGGGCACTCGTGAACGGCGCGATCGTACGCGGTAAATCGAACGGTCGCGTGCGATTATCGATACCCGGCGTCGATGGGTGGTAGCACCTGTCGGCCGGGTAATTGTAATGGCGCGCGGTAATGCCTACGCGAGGGGCGGGAGCCTCGCGTCTTGGCGAATCGCGTATTGCCAAATTCGGTGCGTAGGGCGGTCTCACGGCCCTACGCGCGCGGATTCCGTCGCCGTATTAATGGCGAGTCTCTGGCGGATTTATGCCGGCGCGCGAAATACTTCGCGATATTTGTTCCGGATTTGCAAGGATGGGTTGCAGCGGATCAGGAGCGTTTCGGCAGACGGGAATATCCGTCGGTGGCGGGTAATTTCCCACCGCTTGAGTTGTTGCCGGACGTTCGGTAGTTTGTTAGGAGCGCTTACTTTTGGCGAGATGCTGGGAAATGCCCAGCAGAGGCGGAGTACTCCCAACCTCTATCTTGCTAGTAAGCGTCTACGTCTCTGGAGTGCTCTGAGCGTCTTGCCGACTTCAGAGCGCGGAGAAGATTCTATCTTTTTAGCCGGTGGAGCGCCTTTTTATACCCGGCGTCGGCGGTATCGCGTCGGCGCGATAATTGTTTATCCAACAATTCGGTTGAGCCCGACCGCGGCTCGGGAAGTTTCGGAAACGGTCGGAGCGGTTTCCCGAGCGCGCGAGTCGAGCTCCGGTACGGTGTGCCGACCCGGTTATAAAAGTAAACAAATATTATTACATATTTATTTTCGCTCACCGCTTTAAAATATAATAGGGCGCGTAGCGCCTTCGCTCAAATGGTCCCTTGACTGATGGGCGTGGGACGGCGGTCGGTTCGCGGCGTCCGGCGGGTGGACGGCCGCGTAACGATGGTCGTATCGTTACATCATGAATCCGATAATGCAATAATTAAAATAGAACGCAACGTATGTACGAAAAGACCGATTTGTTTCATATTTTCGGGACTTGGATCTCAGTGTTTTAACATGGGTAAGTAAATCGCACAAATTTTATATTACAATAATATTACAAAAATATTTAAGAATTATTAAAATATAACATACATAATTGTTTGCAATTAACATTTAATAATTTTTAATTTTTGCATATGTTGACATTCTTAAGTATAATTGAAATATAAAACACAGATATAATATCTCCAGTTTGCAAACTTTGTAATTTTTTGACATACATTTATTAAGTATGATAACTAAATTCGATTAAACTAAAATATACAAAATATAGTAATAATACTGTAGGAAGAAAGTGCAAAATCAAGATAAACAATTTCCCGAGATTTTATTCATACAGTTTTAGATCAATTTTTTAGCAAAAATATTATTTAAGAGAATGTATTACAAAACATTACGAAATAATGTAATTATATTGATTTTTTAAATATTGATAGGTCGAGCTTTAATGAAATTTCCAGCATTTATTAAAGCGATCCAGAAATGCGACACAATTTTAAGACCTTACAATATATCGGTGACAGATATAATAATAAATAAAAACAAAGATATTGTCGACAATGTAGTCCATTTATTCGTAGGCCTTATTGGGTTACAGGTATAAACATATATTTATAAATAAAATACGAGGATCATTTCATAAGTAATGCTCAATGTTGTAACGCCGCGAATGCATGATGTAATCCCAACGAAATTTTTAGACAATTTAGTGGAGGACTCGAGAAAGCAAAACGTCGCTTAAAAACTTCTATAATGCGTGTTCATTGTGAATTGACGAGTGTTAGAAATAGCTTCTGCAAACGCCTTAGGGATATGACGCGTGAAGATCTATGATCGTATATCAAGATCAATACTTTGTAGTCAAAAATTTAACAGACATTCATAGTAATTTGCATTACTTATGAAATGACGTATATCTTCTATGTAAGCTACAGGATTTTTTTTGTATTGTCTAATTTTTTTTACAAAGAGTCTTATATTTAAAGATCAGTATTTTATAAAAAACTAAAGTTATTTGTAAAATATATAATTAAAATAAAAAAAAACCTGTTGCATAATTATATGCAGAATGTTATATTTGTAACATTTCATAATATTATCTTATTCAACGAAAAAGCATTAAAAAGTTATAATAAAAAATAATATGTATGGCAGATCGGAATAATTGATCTTTTAACAAGCATTGGTATCACTCCTGATATTATAATGGGTCATTCCATTGGCGAATTAATCTGTGGATATGTCGATGGATGCTTGACGGCTGATGAAACAATCATGTTGGCATATTATGTCGGCTTAGCATTTTTAAGTCAAAAATAATAGATGGCTTAATGGCTGAAATTAATCTCAATTTCGAAATTATGAAAAATATCTGTCCATCGGATATTGATGTAGCTTGTTACAATAATTTATATAATTCTATTGTAAGTGGACCAAAGAACTCTGTAAGAACATTTCTCGCCAAGTTACAGGTTTGTGAAAACACTCAAATATTATTAAATAATATATTTATATATTTATAATTATATATTAAATTTTAAATAAATGACAAAATTTATTCCTATTTAGAATGAAAATATTTCTGTAAAAGAAATTTCATTCGGAAGTATACCTTTTCATAGTCGTTACGTCGAGCCGGCAAGAGTTAAACTTTTGGAATACTTGAATCAAATATTGCCGCAACAGGTGTCTCCAAGTTCAAAATGGTTGAGTGTGAATGAATCTTATGAATGGTTCAATACATCTCCAAAATTAAGTCTAGCAAAATATTATGCACACCATCTGCTAGCTCCAGTATTATTCTCAAAAAGTCTGCGCTTTATTCCAAACAATGCAGTGACAATTGAGATAGCATCGCACAACATTCTACAATATATTCTTAATGATTCCTTAGAAACAACAGTGACAAATGTCGCGTTAGAACAATTTTCTCACAAACCAAATATTGAAACATTTTTGCATGGAATTGGAAAACTTTATAATGCAGGATTACAGCCAAAAATCGCAAATTTATATCCGGAAGTTAAATTTCCTGTAAGTCGTGGTACACCAATGATTTCTCATCTTATACGGTAAATGTAACACAAGTTTCTTCAATTATGTTCGTTATTAGATAAATGATGAAATTTTAACAAACAGAAGATTGAGTTGCCGTATTTTTAATGGTGATGTAAAGACAAATTAATATTTTATACATTGTTGAATTAATGACATTTTTTGTAGATGGGATCATTCCAAAGATTGGTATATATTTCGTTATACTGGGAAAAAAACAATTGACAAAGGGGAAGTAATTGTTACTATTGATGTTTCCGAAGAAGAATTTATATATATGACTGGACATGTCATTAATGGAAAAAATTTATTACCTGCGACGGGTTATCTTTTACTTATATGGCAAATGGTTGGCTGGTTAAAAAAACAATATTATATCGATATACCAATTGTATTTGAAGATGTCAATTTTCTACGTTCTACAATATTACCAAAACAAAGTTCGATCGATTTAACTCTTATGATGCAAAAGGGTAACTTGTACAATTAAATTAATTTTGCAAATTATATATACAAAAAAATAAAAAAAGTTTATGTAAAATATGAATGAGAGGAAAGATTATATAAAATATAAATTCAGAAAAAAAGCTTGTATTTAACAAATAAACCGTTAGAGCAATCTGTCAATAGAGTGACTGCAGATTTGAGCAGAAAATGTACTATTAGCATCAACTGCGTTCTTATAAATTACGTTTACAAAAATTGATATCGATATTTTTACAGGTAGTAACAAATTCGAAATAATTGAAGGAAACAATACTGTCGTTACTGGAACAGTACGAATTCCAATTAATATTGAAGACGAGAAAATATGTACTACATTTATTGATCGAAATGACAATGATGAAGAGGTGATGAGTACGAAAGATATCTATAAAGAATTGAAGCTTCGTGGTTATCAATATACCGGCGAATTTCGTGGACTAAAAAGCGCGTCAATTAGGGGAAAGAATGGTCACATTGTCTGGACTGACAACTGGGTAACATTTATGGATAACATGTTACAGATGATGTTTTTAGGACTGAATTCGAGAAGTCTTTTTGTACCAACAAGAATTCGTAAAGTAGTAATCGATCCAGAATCTCATATAAAACAAATCGAAAAGCTTCCAAATGAAGAGAAACGTATGTTTGCAGTAATTATAAATGAGCACAATATTTAACTTTGTATTATTTTTCGAAAAATATAACTATATAAAATATGCGCTATTGTTCTATATTGCAGAAGTTCTTGTACAAAATTATAAGCATTTAAATGCTTTAATATCCGGAGGAATTGAAATAAGCGGCATTTTGGCTACAGTTATATCTCGCCAACAAAGGGCAATTGATCCCGTTCTCGAAGAATACAAGTTTGTCGCTCATCAAGATTTAGATCTAATGTCCTTAGAGGATACAACAAGAATGTCCGTGCACATTGCGCTCGAGTGTTACAATATGATAAACGTAAAAATCATGGAATTTGTAGAGGATAGCGATCAAGTGATGCCGGAGAATTTGAATTGTTTATTTGTGAATAAAGTTCTGGAAGATTTACCGCAAATTCAACCCTATATCAAACTAGTAGCAACACACGAGCGATTCAAAGATATCACTTTGTCTGACAATATTTCTACAATAGAATTTGATAAACTGACAAAAAGTGAAAATTATTTGATGATTATAGGTTACAAAATTTTAACAAAAAATAAACACGAATTATATGAACGATTATTATCTGTCATAATGCCAAAGGGATTTTTTCTAACATTCGAAGAGTTGGATGCTATCTACGACTACTCATGTCTGGATAAGTATGGATTAAAAGTAATTTTGGAGAAACGCACCAACGACAAGACAATTATATTATTAAGAAAAATACATGATATTGAAAGGAATCAACAGATTGTGCATATAAATAATTATGAATTCTCATGGATAGACAGGCTTAAATCATTCATGAACATTGAAAATGAAACTAGGAGAATTATAGTCGTCGCAGAAGGGGACTTTGAATGCGGACTAATCGGCCTTGTAAATTGTTTGCGAAAAGAACCGGGCGGTAAAATGATTAGAGGTGTATTTATTCAAGATAAAGATGCACCTACTTTTTTATTGCAAGAACCGTTATATATAAGCCAGCTACAATTGGATTTACCCATCAAAGTTATACGTTCCAGAAGCATTTGGGGTTCTTACAGACATTTTCCATTACCATTACCCCAACCAAAACTCGTAAAGAGTGCTTATGTTTCTCAAATGGTATGTTAAGAAGATTCGGTATTTAGAAAAAATTGTAATAATATTTCGTGTTAATTTTATTTTTAAATTAAATAATGATTTAATAGAATTTAATTTTAACAAATTAAAATGATTCATTACATTTATTTAATTTAGGTGCGAGGTGATCTCAGCACTTTTTGTTGGATGCAAAGCATGATACCTTTGGTCAACAATGATGAAGAAAATCTGGTAAAAATAGTCTATGCGTCTATTAATTTTAGAGATGTCATGACAGCTAACGGTAGGATATATATATATATATATATATATCGGCACGTTGTGTGTCCGCTAATAACCGTATCATCATGTACAGCGAATTATATCTATTAGAAAAGTTTTTTTCTATTTTACAATTTTTGCCATAATTAATGAGAAATCAGTTTAAAAAAATCGGCCAATCCATTCAAATGTACGTACGCGGCGAGAAAGAACATTCTACTGTTACGTGATTGTTAGACGTAACACATAATTAAACTTGATTATTAATTAATTATTAATTGCTAGATTATTAATTTCAGTGTGTTTCATTTCACAGAAATTATTGCAAAAATCGCAAAATACAATTTTTATATTCAGTTTAACTTGTTCTACACAACTGCTAGTGATACAGTTATGCTTATACGCATCAGTGTATGTATGTGTTACGTCCTGTCGACTCCACGATTTCTTCCTTCCACGAAGATGCAGCAATGATTGTCGATTGATGATAAAAATGAATCGTTCAACAAACAGAGCACCTTGCGCCACATCTTAAACACTTATTGTTAGTCACTTGTTGATAATTATGTTTACAATTAATCGTGAGAAAGACGCAAAAAATTGGTGATGAACGACGCTGGTCTCCTCAAGGTAACAAAAATTCGATAGATATCTCTTATGGTAAAATTTTCCAACGGAAAAATAAAAATATATCGACAAGATAATAAAATTCTTCTAACAAAATATGCAACAAATACAGCTGCTTAATGATAAGAATTTTCTAACGAAATATTCAACAAACACAGCTGCATTAATAGTAATAAAAATAATAAAAATAATATAAATAATAATAATAATATACATAATCATAAGAAAATAAGACTTTTTCTAATCTGATCACGTATATGAATGTTTTCCGGGGAAAATAATGTTCAAAGAATCGTCGAACTAATATCGGGTTCATCAATCGACGATCACCACGGATAAAAATACAAAAAGTAGGAGAAACACTCCGTCTAATAAAGACACTAGCACAAATTTTAATTTGTTAAAGTTGGAGAATCCTTACTTCTGTACAGTTCTAATTTGTTAAAATTTTTGAGGATCCCTACTTCTGAAAAATAGAATACGTCTTCGGAAAAAACTGGGAAAAGGGAACCTATAAAACTCCAATTCATTATTTTGCAAGTTTTGCTCTTACATACATAATTATATCCACAGTCTTACTTTGTCTTGCTTTTGCACCGTGAGTTGCGAGTTAGTTACTTGTTCAATCAGTGTCCTCACTTGGCATCATCTCCAAAATACCTATATGCAAACACAAATCGAACATCGAGCTACCAACATAAAACTTAGAACGAAACATCACTAATTCGCCATCTCTCCGCCTCCGAATCATTATTTTAAAAAAGTAAGTTATTTGAATAATTTTCCCTTTTCTTCTTTTTGTCTAGTTTCTTATTTAAATCAAAACAATAAGGTTTCAAAACACGTTTCATTCTTTTAAATCATTAATCCGTTTTGTAATAGCCGTAATAAGCCTTAGAAAATTTTAAAAATTTAATGTTAATAATTTAATGGTAATAATCTAACACATATGGGAGTGACCAATTTTATACTTCCGACCATTCTTGACATATATATCTTTATTTACTTGTACTTATATTTTGATTTTGATTTTATTTTTCTTATTCTTTAAATAAATTAAAAATACTTTTATATTGTAATAACCAGTCAAAGACTTAATTTTAAAGATAGAATCTTTTCCTTATCACTCTGACTGACTCTGATGTTCTCCATACTTATAACACCTGCAAAGAAACAAACACAAATACAATTACACATATACCGATCATTCAATTCTCACTGTTATATTTTATTGCTTTTGCTCATATATTTACATATAAAATCATTTAATTTGATATGAATAAAATGTTACATTTTTTATATTAATCTGAATAATTGTTATTAACCTTTATTTATTCTCAGTCTGAAGATCGCACTAGATCCCATTCGTATAAAAGAGATAATCTCTAAAAAAATTATCTTTTTAAGAAAAAGGTAAAAAAGGCGCCAAGTACACATGTGAAAAATGTGAAAAAATATTATATTTAAATAAAAATATTTTAACTAAAAATATTTTTGTATAAAGTAGCTGTTTACATTTCCTACAAAAATAATGATATCAGAAAATTGAGCAAAATAAAAAATTTTATATTGTAAAATATTTTTGTTTTATTATTTCCAATATTATATATTTCATATATCATATATGAGAGTTTTTATTTTATAATTAACTTTATTTTAGCTGTATGCTCTACTAATTTAATTATATTGCGATTTATTAAATATAATTATTTTTTAAATATGTATAAATAAAGGTTCTTAAGAATAAATCAAAAAATGTGTATATAAGGCAATGAGAGCCAAGCGCGGATATTAGTAGCGCATAAAGTTTATTATTGGAGAGTAAATTTTACAAAAGAAAGAGACTTTGCAAAAGGACTACAGAACGGACGTTTCGGCCATTTTTTGGGCCATCATCAGCGCACTTAAAGAATAAATTATAATTATAATGTTAGTGTACATACGATGTTAACATTTGTTCCGCAAGCGCAAACATTTATAAGCACGCAATCAATAATCGAGAAAAAATACATTTAATGAGCGCCGTTGTAGTTAATATTTAAAATATAAATGTTGAAGAGGTCAATCACCTCTTTGTTCAGTATTATGTTAAGAAAAAATATAATTCTTTGATTATTTCGATAAATAGCATATACAAATATATATATATTTATAACAAGTGAAAAAAGTGCTTTATAAATGCAATGCCCTTTTTATGAGATTATGATTATCGTATAAATTTACAATAGCATTGTCATTATATGTTTTTTTGCTTATCTACGCAATGCATTCTTTTTACGAATAATGGATGCGAGAACTATCATTGTAATATTGATCGATCACTTTGACAGCTGAAGTTGAAACATGTGGCAAAATTTTACTTGAATCCTTTTTTAGATGCCTTTAGTTCTCGCATTTATTATTCGTAAAAAGAATATATTAATACAATGCGTAGAGAAGTGGGAACATATAATTACAATGCTATTGTAAATTATAATCATATTATCATAATATTATAGAAAAATCATCCCATTTATAAAGCACTTTTTTCACTTGTTATATCGCCGTGCCTGAGCGCGCGAAATTTTAGCTTTCTCATTCGTAAAATATAATTGCTTCTCGTTTAAAAACTATTATAGTCTTGACATTTTTATATT
>NW_026099116.1:0-1054 GCF_021464435.1 Cataglyphis hispanica | reverse complement strand
TCTATATACATATACATACATATAACATATACATATATATATATATATATATATATATATATATATATATATATTACGATGACTTTTCCTTCCGCGAGCCGTCGAGCGCTGCGCGCGTCCGCCATTGCGACTCTCCGTCGCGCTGATGTTCGGTTGCGCCGACGAACGGGAGTATGATTCGCCGGACGGGAAATGCGGGAAAAGAATCGTGGACAAAAATAGAATCGAGATATAATTACATGCCGGGAGAAAACGAGGTGGAAGGTGTTCCGCGCATGCCGGGACGAAATCTTAAAACTCGCGAGAATTTTAATTAGGCGCCAGATACGGTCTTGCACGTATCAATTTGTCAAATACGCGAGATAGGCGCGAAGAAGACGCGAAAGAAAGAAGTAGATTTCGTCGCGGACTAGCCCTACCTAACGGTAGAGGGGCAGGGCGTATGTTGAACGAACGCGATGTCGAGGCAAGAAGCGACAGACAGAGTGACAGATATACATAAAAAGAAAGTAAAGTCGTTAAGCGTAACAAGGAAATAACAGCTTTATTAATTTGGAAGAGTTGTGTCCGGATGGATAAACAAAGATAAGCGGTGAATTATTCGGCGACGATTAATTCGCGGAAGCGAGACTGGGTAATAGCGGCAGTTTTGCGCCGCGGAAAATATAATGCCGTAAAATCCAAATCGATTGGGCCTATGCCCAGGAGCAATTGCCTAAAGTCGATCGTCGGACCCCTTTCGGATCGATAATATTTCACTTGCTATCCTAACATGCCGTACGTCAACCACATGCATCCAGTGCACCCCAAAACATGTACCGCACAAATGTTGCTCGCAACGCTCTGTATGATATTCCGTACCAACCGCGAAATTACTCTATCGCTCATCCATTCTAACGCATATAATTCGACAAAAGAACTAATAGACAGAAATATATCCGCACGAAATACACTCACACTCGACGACAGACTACTCACGCATACATGACTTATACGCTAGACGGGCGAGAAATTTCGCGACTATGATATGACGTCGTATTTCCGATCCGCGATC
>NW_026099115.1:0-1060 GCF_021464435.1 Cataglyphis hispanica | reverse complement strand
AGTGCTTAATTCTATTTATTTCATTGTAACATGACTATCATTATTTATTGTATTGTTATTTTAGTTTCACTTGATAAGAACCAAAACCATATGGTCGAAACGTCGTGATATAATAATCAAACAATAAATTGCCAGTTTGGTCGTATAAACACTTGTTTATATATATATATATATATATATATATATATATATATATATATATATATACAGAGTGTCCGATAATTCGCGGATTACCCTTTAAGGGAAGGTAGAGGGTGTTATTCTGAATAGAAAAGTCCTGTACCATTTTGTGATTTTCTCAATATTTAAGAAAATACTAATTTTAAAAGATCAGCCAACGAAGTACCGCGAAAAGCTCGCGGCGCAAAAATGCTTCCCACTGTCAATTGATACTCGTTCCGCGGTGAAGCAATGGGAGGAGCGGTTTGCGAGCGTGCTTCGCTATGGCAACCAAAAGAATTACACACATAATGATAAGATCACATACAAAAAACGGAGCGCGCATTATGTGTGTATTTCTTTTGGTTGCCATAGCGAAGCATGGCGGCAAACTGCTCCTCCCATTGCTTCGCCGCGACCGAGTATCAATTGACAGTGGAGGCATTTCGCGCCGCGAGCTTTCGCGGCACTTCGTTGGCTGATCTTTAAAATTAATATTTTCTTAAATATTGAAAAATCACAAAATGGTACAGGACTTTTCTATTCAGAATAACACCTCTACCTTCCTTAAAGGGTAATCCGCGAATTATCGGACACTCTGTATATATATATATATATATATATATATATATACAGGAGTGTCCGGCGTCAATTGCATCACCCGTCGTATGCAGGTAGAGCAGATAAAACTGAGCAGAAAAGTCCTGTATCATTTTTTTCTATAATGCTTAATAAGAGAGTTATTATTGAGTGAAGTCTGGCCTATCATCGCCGACCTTCAGCCGCGCATATGTCGGTGAGCCGCGCGCCTGGTAGTGTGCAAGAGCGCTCACAATCAGATGTCATAGTGGCACATCACTACCAGGCGCGCGTCTTACTGATATGCACCCAGCTAAAGATC
>NW_026099114.1:0-1064 GCF_021464435.1 Cataglyphis hispanica | reverse complement strand
TTGTAACGATGCATCCCCCATCGTTCCCGACACGTCGCCCGTCGGAAGTCTGCCGCCCGGCGAACACCAGCCGGGCAAGGGCAGAGGCGCTTAGCACCCTATTTTTAAAGCTAATGTTTATGACAAACATTGTCATAAACAACCGAGCGCCGAACGGCACCGAACGTTTCCGGCGAATGCCGATCGCCGAACGCTCAACGCCGGAGGCCCCGCGTCGTTTCCCCCACCCCGAGGGGGATGTGAACGGCGCGGGTGTCGCGACCGCTCCGGTAGGGTATAAAAAGCCCTACCGACCACCAGACCGTATTAGACCGGCACCTGAAATCCGCTCGAGCAGTACGCTCCGAGAGATAAACCAGAAACCGCTCCAACACGTCGAAAGACAGTAAACCGGAGGTTGACGAGTTCGCAGCCTCCGTCGAGTATTCTCGACTAACTGCTCTAGAGACGAATCCCGTCTTAGCATCCGTACAGGACAGAGAGTGGACGAGTTCGCCGCTTTCCTCGAGGATTCTCGAGCCTCTACGATCCGAACACCCGATCGTCCGAACTCCGCGCACAGACGCATCCCACGATCTTTATCTGGGAACACGCGCCGCGTCACCGACACCGACGCATAAGACCGACTGCAGGCCTGACACCCTGCAGTCCGCGCCGAACACCCGGCCGCACACAATACGCGCCTTAACTCGCGTATCTCGCGCGATATCCATTTGCGAGATATCGAAACGTTGACACGCGGTGTCAACACGCGCCCGCCTTACCGCGCGCACCTCGCACCTACGGGCTCGCACCGACAACACGCGCCCGTCTCACCGCACGCGCCCCGCGCCACCAGTCGGGCCTTTTAACTAGACGCACAAAAACACCGTCTAGACCGGCGTCATAACATCGCGAATACTATTGTATCGACTCGTAAGATTGTAAGCTGACCATTGCCTTGAGTGGCGAATAAACGACGTACACACCAACTCACGTCCGTTGCGTTTCAACCCCTTCACGAATCCTGATCCCGATTGCGCTGTCCGCGCACGCGAAACCGCACGTGAAGCGGCCCGTTACAA
>NW_026099113.1:0-1065 GCF_021464435.1 Cataglyphis hispanica | reverse complement strand
GATCACATCAATCACCAATTTTGAATTTAAAAATCCATGGCAAATATAAATCGATTTGTTTTAAAATTAATCATAATCTTAGCAGAAGCCCGGAATGAAAGGGTTAATATTAAAGTGACATATAAAAACTTGGCATGCCCGAGTTGCATTATAAGTCATACATTTTTATTAATATTGATAATGATTTTTAATAATCTTTTGCAAATTTATATTTCAGGCACGCTAAGTTTTTATGTCACTTTAATATTCTCTAATATAATAATGCTATTTTCTATATTATACAAAATATTTGAAACGTAAATGTAATTTTTTAATAAAAATAAAATGCGTTTAAAATTTTTTGAGAGAATCCATAATATTTCTATAAATGCAAGATTGATTTTATGACAAATATTATTTCAAATTATAAATCTTCACGAATTAAATTCCTTCTACTTGACTTAATTATTGATTTCCCATTTAGTTTTTATTTTTTAGAGGCTTTTATTTTTTAGGAAACAATTTTTTTATAAGTTATTTTTTAGAGGTAAATATTTTGTCAACTTCAATATTTTTTCAACTTTTTGTTATGTATAAGGGATATTTTTTATGTAAATTTGGCATATTTTTTTTTACCTTTGTGAAGTTTTTTTAATGTGAATAAATTGTAGACATTTTTTTAAGAACTTTTGCTATTACGTGTAATGAGGTACATACTACGATAAACATACAAAATTATTGCCTACTCGCTCTCACTGTATAAATGGTAACAAAGTGAGACATTCCATATACAAAACAATAACTATATACAGGATGTCCTGCAAAGATGTGCCAATGTTCGTGAGCGGGTAGAGCACAGTAAACTAAACAAAAAAGTCTTTTACCATTTTGATCTGTAACACTTAATAAAAGAGTTATTATTGAGTAAAGTCTGATTCAGTGCCGACCTTTAACCGGATTCACGTCAGTGAGCCGTACGCCTAGTAGTGGTGCGCCGCCGTAGTGGTGGAGCGCTCACGCAGTCAATATATCTCCCGCTGTCTCTCTCTCTCTCTCTCTCTCTCTCTCTCTCTCTCTCTCTCTCTC
>NW_026099112.1:0-1070 GCF_021464435.1 Cataglyphis hispanica | reverse complement strand
TTAGATAGGTCTTTTAACTTACGCAATATTTAAACCTTTACTGTATATTTGATTCCTTGCTTCTCAACTCCTTATGGTTAAGGTCCTTATGCAGGATATGGAATCCAGGTAGATGTTATTGAATTGGTAAAACACTCAATGAATATATAAAACGTTTATTACTATTTAATATTACTTGTACAACTAATAGACACCTTGCACGTGTCTCGTAATAAAGTCGGGGTATTAGTAAATTATAATGAAATAATTATAAGACCGTATTGGTCGTAACGTAGAACAATAGAAAATTCTAAGTCCTTATGGACTAAAATTTGTCGACGCGGACGCCGGATTACTATACTCTGAATAATAAGGTCGCTCGGGCCGGGAGCTCTATTAGTCAGTATGACCGTACTAATCGAGGCGAAGAATAGTAATGAGCTCCGCGACTGCTGCATCGGACTCCTCGATTCTGCCTGGAGTAGGTGGCGTTGTTGGTGTACTAGGTGGGGACTCTCCTTTGTGGGGATATTGCACGGGCCTTCTGTGCGTTGCGTCAGCCTCCAAGTGCTTATGCACTAGCTATGCCTTTGTCTCCGGGCTGGGTCTTATCAGCAGGCGGATAAGAGTATTGATCGGCGCGCTAGTCTGAATTCTTTACAATACATAGGGTGTACTATTATAAATGTATTATATGATGTTGAATATAATAAATGTTATAACTATTAATTTAAGCTCTTAATCTTATTTCCTATTAGTGTATGTGTATGTGTAACGTATATATACGTGTGTTCTATTCTATAGCGATTATATATTGCAAATTAATTTTTATACTTATTAAATATACTTGCTTATATACTAGGTGTCCTAAAATTAATTAATTCTATCTTACTACTATTTTTTAGATGAATAAATCTCAGTGCCTTATATGTGCGGGAGCATATACGTTAAGTCTATATACCGGGTGATCAAAAATTAATTATTGAATAATACTTTAAAATTTATACATATGAATTTAGAAAACGTCCGCTACATATGTTATATTTATTTATCATTATTTATAGAAATCAAAAATATGCGGGGACGTCACA
>NW_026099111.1:0-1081 GCF_021464435.1 Cataglyphis hispanica | reverse complement strand
ATATATATATATATATATATATATATATATATATATATATATGTTTAAACATATAGGAAGAATGTCCATTGTAATTGAAACTTATAATTTTTCGAACATTTTATTATTTTTCCATATGTACGAATATAATATATAGAAATTGTTCTGTTAAATCAAATAAAAAAAAATATTTTTTATTATAATCTTTTCTTTCGTCAATTTAAAGCAAATAAGTAAAAAACCAGGAAAATGTTTTTATGAAAAAAATGTGTATATACTGTATAAATATACACACACACACACACACACACACACACACACATATATATATATATATATATATATATATATATATATATATATATATACATTTATGTACAATATGAGTATATCTATCCAGAAATATTGAAAAGATTTTAGCAATAAACTAAAATTCTTACTATTTTGGTTTCCATATGATTCCAATATCATTTTTATACGTTGTTACACAGCAACGTACGCCGAGTCTTCTTACTATGATGTTATAAGTGAAAATCAATAAATGTCTTCGAAAACTTCCTGCAAACTGTAAATAAATTGTATACAAAACATTCATAAAAATTATCTTTATATTTTGGCAACAGATGTAATGATAATTATTATGATAATAATTATTATACTATAATTATTATAATGATAATGATAATTATTATCATATACTTTTATTATTATTATATTATTATTATAATTTGACATAATAAAAAATAACTTACATATTTTATATATTTTGTTTCGAGATCTGTTGTCTTTAATAATAGATGCAATTTATAGGTTTCTAACTCCGAAAATATATATTCTTCGAGAACGCCCATAATTTGCTTTAATTCTGTTTCATTCCAGAAATTACATCAATGTTGTTGTCTCTCCAAAAAGAAAATTACTCTAAAGTCGTTGAGCAAATTGAATTGAGACGGATATTTAATTTTCAGACGAGATAGTATTGTCTGCGTTATTCCATTTAATCACATTTTTACGGCCGAATAAGACACATGTGGCGCAAAATATTGCGTTACGATCGTCAATTGTTTTTCCAAAAGAATCTTCGTCTTCGGCATATTCATAA
>NW_026099110.1:0-1088 GCF_021464435.1 Cataglyphis hispanica | reverse complement strand
GCATCCCCATCGTTCCCGACACGTCGCCCGTCGGAAGTCTGCCGCCCGGCGAACACCAGCCGGGCAGGGGCAGAGGCGCTTAGCGCCCTATTTTAAAACAATGCGAAAGCAATGTTTATGACAAACACCAACAGCGGTGTTTGTCATAAACAACCGAGCGCCGAACGGCACCGAACGTTTCCGGCGAATGCCGATCGCCGAACGCTCAACGCTGGAGGCTCCGAGTCGTTTCCTCCACTCCGAGGGGGATGCGAACGGCGCGCGTGTCGCAACCGCTCTGGTAGGATATAAAAAGCCCTACCGACCACCAGACCGTACCAGACCGGCACCTGAAATCCGCTCGAGCAGTACGCCCGAGAGATAAACCAGAAACCGCTCCAAAACGATGACAGACAGTAAACCGGAGGTTGACGAGTTCGCAGCCTCCGTCGAGTATTCTCGACTAACTGCTCTAGAGACGAATCCCGTCTTATCATCCGTACAGGACAGAGAGTGGACGAGTTCGCCGCTTTCGAGGATTCTCGAGCCTCTACGATCCGCACATCCGACCATCCGAACTCCGCGCACAGACGCATCCCACGATCTTTATCTGGGAACACGCGCCGCGTCACCAACACCGACGATAAGACCGACTGCAGGCCTGACACCCTGCAGTCCGCGCCGAACACCCGGCCGCACACAGTACGCGCCGTAACTCACGTATCTCGCGCGATATCCTTTGAGAGATATCGAAATACTGACACGCGTTGTCAACACGCGCCCGCCTTACCGCGCGCACCTCGCGTCTCCAAACGCGAGCCGACAACATGCGCCAGTCTCACCGCACGCGCCCCGCGCCACAAGCCGGGCCTTTAACTAGACGCGAAAAACACTGTCTAGACCGGCGTCACAACAGTGCGTACGTACTTTTGTATTAACTCGTATTATTATATTGACTCGTATCACGACTGTAAACTGACCATTGCCTTGAGTGGCGAATAAACGACGTACATACCAACTCATGTCCGTTGCGTTTCAACACCTTCACGAATCCTGATTCCGATTGCGCTGTCCGCGCACGCGAAACCGCACGTGAAGCGGCCTGTTAC
>NW_026099109.1:0-1096 GCF_021464435.1 Cataglyphis hispanica | reverse complement strand
CAGTCCCATGTTTATCCATTTATCCTCCATCTCTTCCATCCATGTCTTTTCCGAATCCACTTCCCTCCATTCGTCCATTCCCCCACCCTTTATTCCATCCATTCATTGTCCACCACTTTCTTTCATCTCAACTTCCCTCCCTCCTTGTTAATTCTCTTGTCTTTCGACCTTCTCCCCATCCCTCCTCCCTTCAAACTCTTTCTTGTCCCCCCACTCCATTCTCATTCCCATTCCATTCCATCCATCATTCTTCCTATTTCCATCCCTATTCCTTCCTATCCATTCCATTCCACTATCCTCCTCATCTATCCTGACTCTCTTTCCTTCCATTCCCAAACCCTTCCTTATTCCTATCAGCATCCCTCCCTCCCCCCCTCTTATTCTTCCATTCACCTCCATTCTTCCATTCCCTTTCCTTTATCCATGTTCCTTCCATTCCCACTCCATCCTCCATCCATTCCATATCCATTCCATATTCCATCCTTTCTCACCTCCATATCCTTCCCCTTTCCATTTCCATTTCCATTCCTTCTTCTTCCTTCCATCCATCCATTTCCATCTATCATTCTTCCATACCTATCCACCTTCCTTCCCTTCTTCCTCCTTTCTATCCTTTCTCCATCTCATTCTCCTTTCCTTCCACGTCCAATCCTCCAAAATTCTTTCCTTCCTACCTTTCAACAGTTTCTTTTTATTCCAAACCTCCCATCTTTGCTCCTCATTTTTCAGCTTAACTACCACCATTTCCCTTCCTCCCTCTCCACCTCCACCTATCCTTCTTACTTCTCTTCCTGCTCCATTCCTTCCATTCTTCCATTCCTTCCTTCTCCTCCTTTATTCCTCCATTCTCTCCTTCCTTTCCTCCCTTCCATCTCCTTCCATCCTTCCATTCTATCCCTTCATTCACACCTCTACTAACCGTCCTATTCCCTTCACCCTCCTCGACATTACATCTTTCCATCTTTTCCATTTTCCCCTCTAACTCCTCGATACGATTTTTCATTTTTTCTCTTTCCTCCTTCCATCTCTTTTCGCTCTCCCTAAATTCCTTCCTTACTTTTTCTACCTCCTCCCTTACCCTTATCCCATGCTCCCT
>NW_026099108.1:0-1097 GCF_021464435.1 Cataglyphis hispanica | reverse complement strand
CATGATCAAATTTTAATTTGTGTTTGCTAATTACGGATAGATTACTTGCGTGCATTTTTATATTATTACAATGTTCCTTGACTCGGGTGCTTAAGTGTCTTTTTGTCTGGCCAATATACGAAGCGCTACAATTCTTACAATTTATTTTATAAACAACCTCCGTTCTATTGCTAATAGGCAAACCATCTTTGCCATGTTTAATCAATGAATTTAGTTTTTTAGGTATATTGTAAACCACTGTAAATCCCATATTTTTAAGCAACCGACCAACATCGTCACTCAAGCCTTCGACAAACGGTAGTGCAATGTAGGAGGGTTTGTCTGTACCACTTTCCCCATTACCCAGAATGCTATTGCTCCGGTGTTTCAAAAAATTCAGTCTCTTACAAATATAACGATTTATAATGTGTGTCGGAAAACAATTATTAAGTAAGATCTGCTTCACGACATCAATGTTTTTTCCATGAAACTGATCGTCAGATAGTAAAATAGCATGGTCAACGAGATTAAAAATGGTGTTCAACTTATATTTAAAAGGATGGTTCGAATAAAAATTTATGTATCTATTGGAACACGTAGCTTTTCTATACCAGTTTGTTAAAATTTTTCTGTTGGAACGGATAACACTGGTGTTCAAAAAATTGATACATGAATCTGACTCTATTTCATGTGTGAATTTTAAACGTGGATGATAACTATTGAAAATCAAATTAATCTCGTCAACATTTGCACGTGGAACAATAGCAAAAATATCATCTACGTATCTATAATATACAGGAAACGCAAACCAAAATAAACTCAAACAATGTGTCTCCAAATCATCCATCACTGCTAAAATAGGTGATAACGGAGACCCCATAGGGCTGCCAAAGATCTGTTCATAAAACTTTCCATTAAAAGAAAAACTAGTCGAATCGAGAATAACTTCCACTGCATATAAAAATTGAGGCAAATTAAATTTTGTGTTTGGAGCAATGTCATTCCAACGTTTTTCGATAGCGCGCAAAACTAACTCTTTAGGAATGTTAGTAAATAATGCAGTAACGTCAAGTGATATCATTATTTCGTCATCATTAATAAGTTTCTCTTCATGTCAG
>NW_026099107.1:0-1099 GCF_021464435.1 Cataglyphis hispanica | reverse complement strand
TGTGTAATACATATGTATTTAAGCGAGAAACGTCGTTTAAAGCAAGTAATACAACGTTATATAAAGAAACACGTATGTAATGCGTCGTTATTTAACAAAAAACGTCGTTTAACGAAAGTAATATGTGGTTATATAACGAAAAACCTATGTAATTAATGAGATATAATCAGATATAAGATAGATAAAAAAATTGAACACTTTTTAAGTGCCATCTCTGAGTCTCAAGTTTATCACCAAAGAGAAAGTAAATGCATACATAATTTCGAATAAGCCCCGCATGATGGGGAAAAGCGCTTGAAACAACACCGCCCCTCGGCGGGGACACTAAACACGGGCGGATACACTAAACAACGGGCTCAGTCACGAACGTGTTCACGCAAGCAGAACGTCGTCATATATCGAAAACAGTAAGTAATTCGTCGTTATATAAAGAAAAACGTACGTAATACTTCGTTATTTAAGCGAGAAACGTCGTTTAAAGCAAGTAATACGTCGTTAAACATATAGAAACGTGTGTAATACATATGTATTTAAGCGAGAAACGTCGTTTAAAGCAAGTAATACGTCGTTAAACATATAGAAACGTGTGTAATACATACGTATTTAAGCGAGAAACGTCGTTTAAAGCAAGTAATACGTCGTTAAACATATAGAAACGTGTGTAATACATATGTATTTAAGCGAGAAACGTCGTTTAAAGCAAGTAATACGTCGTTAAACATATAGAAACGTGTGTAATACATATGTATTTAAGCGAGAAACGTCGTTTAAAGCAAGTAATACGTCGTTAAACATATAGAAACGTGTGTAATACATATGTATTTAAGCGAGAAACGTCGTTTAAAGCAAGTAATACGTCGTTAAACATATAGAAACGTGTGTAATACATATGTATTTAAGCGAGAAACGTCGTTTAAAGCAAGTAATACGTCGTTAAACATATAGAAACGTGTGTAATACATATGTATTTAAGCGAGAAACGTCGTTTAAAGCAAGTAATACGTCGTTAAACATATAGAAACGTGTGTAATACATATGTATTTAAGCGAGAAACGTCGTTTAAAGCAAGTAATACGTCGTTAAACATATAGAAACGTGT
>NW_026099106.1:0-16802 GCF_021464435.1 Cataglyphis hispanica | reverse complement strand
GACTCCCTGTATATTGTATAAAGCCTGCAAAATGCGACTAATAACATCTAATATTATTTCTATCAATTTCATTTCTAATACACTTTACAAAAGAAAAATTTAGATGATAAATTGATTTTTGGAAAATTGAATAGATAAATGTCTAATATTAATTTATTTGAACAGAAATTATCTGAATAATTAAAGTTAAGTTTTTCTATATGCCATGGCCCCAAGATGCTGCAAAGATTTAATTAGAAAGATACAGTAACAAACAATCAAACTTTATCTAATTTATTCTAAGCTTTATTTAAATTGCTCAAAGTAACATGATGAATTTTTTTAATAAAACAAGAATATTATGTAAAGAAAACTGTAAAATTATTTGAAAAAATAATATAATAGTTTAAGTTGACGAAAAAGTAAAATTCATTCATAAAAATATTTTATTTAAAGTAAATAAATATATTATTTAGTAACCAAACAATTATATTTGTTACTTCAAATCATTAATATGATTGGACTATTCCAAGCATTATATTTCTTTGGTTTCAACAAAATTTATTAATTCAAAAGAAACTTTTCTTTCGGTGTATGTATGTACAAATGTACACATCTATTTAAATGCATATAGTTTTTAGTTTTCACATTTTTATGATTTCCAAATTTTTATTTTTTGTTTAATTAAAAAATGAAATATTTAAAGAAAATAAAATGTTTTTGAAAAAGTTACTAAAAGCATTAAATGCGATAAAATTTTTACCAAAAATATTATTTAAGTAGTAATTTAACATTTTCAATGCAAACAAATAGTTTTATTATGAATTCCGAAATGTGTTTTTAATTTCTTTCAAAATTTTGTCAGTATTTATAAAAGATTATATATATATATATATATATATATATATATATATATATATATATTGCATAATTTGATGCTTGACAACTGCGCATGAAAGTTTAAACAAACAATGCATCTCGCATTTGAATATACTTTCGTAAAATACTACTTTAATACGCATATTCTTGCTTTGTGAATGCGTAATTGTTGAACTTTAACACAATGTGCATAAAATGCATTTTAATTGAATACATAATTAAATTGACTATGACTATCCATTTTTACCGGAAGTGAAACTGTTATATATTGAGTAGTTATTGCAGAGTTTATACCTGATTTAACAGATAGTACGTTTCGCTCTATGATATAGATTGTCATCGAATTAAGTAGTTTTTTAAAGTTTTGTTCTTAATAACATTGTCGCAGATATTGATTTCATAAAAAAATTAATTAAAAATTGAACGTGATAAGTACAAATATTTCTTTTTCACATATTTTTTAAATTTTTAAGAAATTGTCTCAAAGATTTTTTTCTGTATGAATCGTGCACAATATAGTGAGCACAATTACAGCATACGTGAAATAAAGCTTATATATTTATCAGTTTTCTTTTTAGTCTAAATTTGGTCTAAACTGTGATATGTTTTTATTCTACAAATTTTCTTTTGTTTAATCTGCTTTTCTATACCTTGAAACTCAAAATACAAAAATTTTTTGCATTGTTTAACAATAAAAATATTTTATATCTTTTAATAATTATTCTGACATAATAATGATACATTTGCACAGTCATTAGTTATTTTAGAGAAAGAATTTTTCCTTCATCAACAATTTTCTAAATAATAATGTTAAAATTTTGTATAATTATACCAATCTTATATACTATATACTACAGTTAAGTCATTGATTAAAAGAACTTGAAAAACTTTTATTTTATATGTACATTACTCGAAAAAAATAGTAAACACTTTTCATACCCTAATTATTGGGTTATTTGCAAACCGCTGAAATTCGACAAAAAATTCTCGTAGACAAAGAATTAAAAAAGCATTTTGAAACTTGAAGTTTTAACTTTAACACGTTATCAGTGCTTTTAGAAAATTTTTTTATGTTACTTGTTCTGTGCTTTAAAAAAGAACTGTTTTGTAGCTTAAAATTACATATTTTTGACACTCTGCAGCTCTATAAAAAAATTTCTCTCTAGTTTCATAAACTACAACATTTTACCTACAAAATGCTTTCTTGAAAATTTTTTATTTCAATTTCTTTTGAACGAGTTACACAATTTTAAAACTAAATCTGTATTTTTTAGAAGTGATGTCAATACTAGGCAAAAATACCATCGTAGATAAAAAATTTAAAAAATAAACATTTTAAAGCTTGAAGTTTCACCTTTTACAAGCTATCGGTGATTACGATGAACTGCAACATTTTGCCTAAATTTCTTATTTTCTCATTTTTAGAAAAAAAATTTTTTTTACTTTTGTTTACGATGATTTTTCGTCGAGTTGCAATTTAAAAATAGCTCAATATTTAGGATATAAAAATGTTTCCAATTTTTTTTAATAGTGTACTTATTTGGAAATTTATATTTATAAATATAATATTTATATTTATTATATATATTTATATACTTAAAATTGTATGATTATTCTCTTTTGGCTTCTTCATAGAGAAAGTTTTGTTTATGTAGAAAAATTTTTTTTTCTAATTTTGATGCAAGTGTGTTTAGAATGTTCTAAAACGTCGAAAAAACATATTTTTACAAAATGTCGAGTATGTGTGTATATATGTTTGTATGTGCACCAAAGGACATGGTTCGAGTATCTGCCGTAAATTTTAAGATAATGAGCTAAAATTTTTTATATGAATAAAATATTGTTCAAGATTGGTTGGTATTGTACTTGGCTAGGATCAATGAAAGGGTTTATTTTTTATAAAATTTTAAATTCTTCAAAAAAAGGTGTTGTTCTAACTTCTGCAAATTTTGAGATACTTGTCTAAATCTTTTTTATATGAATAGAATATTATTAAAGGATGGTTGGTATTAAATTTGATGAGAATTGTTGAAACGGTTCATTTTTATGAAATTTTGAATTTTTCAATAAATGTTTGTTCACGACTTAATTTCTGCAAATTTTATAAATATTAGATTAAATTGTTTTACATGAATAGAATATCATTAAATTATGATTGATATTGATGATTTGACGTTTTGTAATTACGATTGCTGATATTATAAAAAAAGGAAATAAAATTATGAGGAAGCCATGTGCAAGTTTTTAATTTGCACAATTTTTTACTTGTTTCTATATCTTTTGCTAAAAATATTCTGTTATTTCAAAAATAGTTGCTAAAGATTTATTTTTTGTTATTCTAATTACATGTACAGAATGTCTATAAAGTCCTTACTTTCTATGTTTCGGAAACAGTTCAAAATTATGAAAAAATGTGAAATACGTATTCGATCATTTCAAGAGGCTACTTTTTTAAGAAAGTTAAAGGAGTCGTCTCTCCAAGAGAGTGTCCCTGGGAGAATTCAATTCAAAAATTTCAAATAAAATCTCTCATATTGTTGTATATCGTTTAAAAGGGCTTAACAAAATTTTTTTTGCCTCAAACCAAAAATTAACGTGTCAACTCATTCAAGAATTATTTAAGATCAAAGTTTAAAAAAGCCAATTTTCAAAAAAATTGTTGTCTATTTGGAAAAATCCTAAATAAACGTTTGAGATTGGAAAATGTTTGTCTTTTCAAGTCTGTTTTATAAAAAAATTCAGATTTGATCTAGATTTTATATAAAAAATAATTTTGGCATTATTTTTAATTAAACATTAAACAGTTTTTGCGTATCATTTTCAAAAAAAAAAAAAAAAACCAAGATTAAATCTGTATTTTTTTATGTAAAGGATTTAAAAAACAAACACTTTCATTCCTTGAATGCTTTTTTAAGATTTTCCAAATAAAAGTAACAATTTTTTGAAAATTAGTTTTTTTCGAATTTTGACCATAACTCTTGAACGGATCAACCTCCGGTTTAGGCAAAAGAAAAGTTTGCCTTCTTTGTCGCAAACTGGAGATTGATATATTCTTTTTTTATGCTCTTTCAAACAATATACTACAATATGGAATGAAACTTTTGAGTTGGTGTCCCTCTAGGAGGGACTTCTTTGCAGAGATAATTCCCCCAATCCCATTAAGGGAAACCAACGTAACAGCTGAAAAAAAATCTATTTTTAACAATTTTTTTCTGGTAAATAATGGTTTTTTTTCAAATTACATTATTAACATCACAAAGTATAGAGATTGAACTATCTTTTGTGAAATTTTTGTTACAAATTATTAATATTAATATTTATAGTTACAAAAGCCTATATTGTGAGTAATCTTAAAAAAAGGCGCATTCGTAACGAGGCAACAAAAACTCTAAAACAAAAAAAACCAAACATTTTCTTAAAATATAAGACAATAGCTTCAGTAATACGTATGGAATTTTTGATTAAATAATTTGTTCTTTTGTAATGTTAAAAAATAGAGATCAATATCTCATTAATTTTGGTACTTTTTTCTTCAAAAGTCTGCCATTTTGTAACAAATAATTTTTTATTCAAATCCATACGTGCAACTGAAGCTATTGTTTTATATTTTAAGAAAATGTTTGATTTTTTGCTTCAGAGTTTCCATTGACTCACTAAGCGTGCGCCCGTTTTTTCTAAAGCGACTTGCACTATTGGCTATTGTAGTTATAAATATTAATATTTTTTAACAAAAATTTTACAAAAAGTAGTTAAAATTATGTACTTTGTGATGCTAATAAAGTGATTTGAAAAAAAAAATCAATTATTTATCAGAAAAAAATTCTTAAATATAGTCTTTTTGGTTTTACACTGGTTTCCCTCCTTAAAAAAAAATAGCCTCTCAAAATGATCGATATGTATTTTGCAGTTTTTCATAATTTTGAACCGTTCCCGAAATATAGATGATGGAGACAGGCTTTATAGACATCTTATACATGTAATTCTCAAATAAAGTTCTGATATCTCTTTTCAGAATTATTTGAATTTGTAAAAGATGGAAAATAACAAGCGATTCAATCCATATGTCAGTGTTGATGCTAAAGAAGAAATAGTTATCTCTGGTATTGCCGGAAGATTTCCTAATTGTGACAATATAAAAGAATTTCAGGATAATATTTTCAATAAAATGGATCTTGGTTCGAGCGATCATCAACGCTGGACTAACTGTAATACAATAATACAATTTTCAAAACTAAACTTGGAAAAAATCTAAACATAATCATAAATAAATAAATAAAATTATAGAGTATCTTACAATTTTCGTACAATATTTTATTAATGTGTTCTAGGGGTAAAATAGAGTCAAAAATTCTAACGCAATAATTTTGAGACTGCAATAGTTTTTGAGTTATAAGTGAATTATAAGCAAAGTTAACCAATGATATCGCGTAATACATAGGAAACGATAAAATAAAATTAGTTGTGCAGTAAAAATCAATATCACTTGACTTGAAAAAATCAATAATAAGTGACAGATCGGTATGTATGTAAATGTAATTACGAGCATGAGCGCGCGAGTTTTACGCAATATCTTTGTCAAACTTTGATTGCTTTTGATTCAAAAATTATTGCAATTTTTGTATTAGAATTTTTGACTTTATTTACTGATATTTTAGACGAAAAGTTTATATGTGAAACAAACACATTTGCTTTTAAACAAAAGAATTACTTTAATGAAAAGCCTTAATCGAAGAATAATAAACAAAACAAAAAAATATTTAACACAATGTTCGCATAAAGCTACGTAATCGTTTTTACTAGTCTCGATTGCACGTGTTTTCTCACCGAAGTATTGTTCGCCAGTGTGCTCGTTTCCGGCGCTAGCACATTTTCGATCGTTCACTCGTTAACATATTTGCACATTTGCATATTTCGATCGCTTGTGGCGGGTATATTTAATTTGGAATTACAATCTTCCAACATTTGCATCTAAAATATTTTAATAAAATATATAGCGGAGATTGTGAGACACTCTGTATATAAAATATGTCTTTAGAAATATTTTAGTCTAATTATCTATCATATAACAATGTGACAATATTACTTATATGATAACATTACTTATTATATGATAATATTACTTATTATATTATTATTTTTATTCAAATTATTTTAAATCTTAACAGATATCTATGAAATGCCTGCTCGAATAGGAAAAATAAACAATATACAAAAATTTGACTCGGAATTCTTTAACATATCGACCGAAGAAGCTCATGTACTTGATCCTGGATGCAGAATGTTACTTGAGCATACCTATGAAGCAATTATTGATGCGGGTGTAAATCCCGCAGAACTGCAAGGAACAAATACGAGCGTTATCACAGCAATAAGTGTTTCTGATTCATATATAGATTTGATTTACGAAAAACCTCAAGTATGTGGTTCACATTGTGTGGTTATTTAATAATTTAAGTATTAAAAATCGATAAAAGAAACACGCGTTTCTAAAAGTATTTAAATATACATATACAAAAAGATATTGACACAAAAGATATGGAGAGAAAACATTTTTAATATGAAAACTGTATATAATTGTTAATAGATTGCTGGATTACCCATTCTTGGATGCTCTAAGAATATGATAGGAAGCAGAATTTCTTATTGGCTCGGCGTTACAGGACCAACATATAACATCGATACTGCTTGCAGCTCGAGTCATTTCGCAATGGTGGAAGCTTACAGGATGATTCGATCTGGCATTTGCGAAGCGGCTATTGTCGCTAGCATAAATTTGTGCATCCATCCTTTTATCACTCATCAGTTTTTTTGCCTGGGTATATGGAAGATAATATTACTGCGTTCAAAGTTGTTACATTCTTAAATAGTAAAATATTTAAACAAAATACATCAATCATTTATATTGATTGAAACAAATGAACTGCTGATTGTTTTAGGAGTTCTATCTACTGATGGTTATTGTAAACCTTACGATGAAGAAGGTAGTGGTTACATGCGTAGTGATTCAGCTGCAGTATTGTACCTACAAAAAGCAAAAAATGCAAGAAGAATTTATGCGACTTTTGTCTATGGAAAAACCAACTGCGATGGTTTTAAAGAAGAAGGAATTACCTTTCCATCATTTGACAAACAAAAAATGTTATTGGAAGAATTTTACGAAGATTGCGATATTTCGCCTCTTGAGTTATTTTACATAGAGGCTCATGCAACTGGTACTCTAGCGGGCGATCCTGTGGAACTTCGAGCCATAGATGAAGCTTTATGCGCTAAAAGACAGCTACCTTTGTTATTGGGTTCAATAAAGTCGAATATTGGACATTCAGAAGCTACTAGCGGTCATTGTCAAATTGCAAAGGTAAATTTACAACAAAATAGGATTGACAAAACTATATAATCTAATGCTATATGTAAGTTAATGCAATATTTTTTTATTTAAACGTTATTTTTGAGTAAAGATTTTAATAGCGATGGAAACTGGTATACTAGCACCTACTATACATTTTAAACGTCCACGAAAGAATATGCCTGCTATCATTGAAGGAAGAGTAAAAATAATCACTGAACCGACAGAATATAAGGATGGTTATATCGGTATTAATTCCTTCGGATTTGGCGGTGCTAATTGCCACATATTACTGAAACCAAATCCAAAAATTAAAATCAACAATGAAGCAGACAATAATTTACCTAGACTTGTAGCTATTTCTGGATGTACGGAGGAAGCGGTTAAAATTATATTAGATGACGTAAGTACACATTATAATTTATTTCACAAATGATCAAATATTTCTTATAATTACTTTATATATTAAAATAAACAAAATGTACAGGCTCTATTAAATACAAATTCAAACAAAAATAATTAACAAATAAGAGCCAGCGCTGGAGTTGGTGCGCATACTTTATTTAAATATTAAATTAATCTAGTGCCGAATTTACGACATTACAAAATTGAACGAACGTTTCGGTCCTTTTTTGGGACCTTCTTCAGCGTGAAAATTAGACGCAAACATATAATTAAATCGGCGGGTCAATCCAAGCGAACTAATCCATATCAATTGTATCTTAATAATATGCATTGATTCGTTATCACCAAGATATCATAGGCGCCTTTTTCTCTGATGTCATGAGAATCTCAATTATTTAAACCTGACGGTTCACATCTCTCCCAAGTTGGCAAACCAGGAAGTGCATGACACGTTATGTTATTAAATCATTTCAATAGCAAACCTCCTGAAATTGACAAGGTGGGTTGAATTAAACATAGAGGGTATAATACTTAAATCCCTAAATTTTCTTATTCAAAGACAATCAATTGTTCTTTCAAAAACTAAACAATAAATAAAAAAGAATAACAAAGTATAAAAAACTGTCAAAAATAATTAATGTGTGCTGTCATTACCTTAACATATCTTGGTGTACATCAAACTGGATTGAAACGACCATCTTTATCGGGATCTCAATATGTACTGACAAATTTTCAACATTGAGAACGACACGTTGGGAGCGTCAAGCAACAGTTATTGAATATTAAAGTTTTGACATTTTATCGATGACGGTCATATACATGTCGGGTAGGCATTCTGGGTCTGTTTGTAAATTTAGACTATTTACTTGTTTTTTTTATGAAAATCATCTCTGACAACAATCGTTTATGAAGAGATGGTTCATTATCTAAAATTTCCACGTTCTGCCAATTAAAGTCATGATTAAAATTTATCCTATGATCGGTAACAACTGATTGAACCGTTGTGTTGCTTTTTATGTGATTACGATTTTGAAATTCTTTTTGACAATTGTCTGCGTGTCTGTCCTATGTAGGATCCTATGCGTTGCAATCCAAACACCCAATCCTATACACAACATTTTTACAAAGGGATTTTAGGGTAAAGTCTTTGTGCTTTTTAATATATTTATGCAATTTATTAAGACTGAAATAAGATAATTTAACCTCGTGATCTTTTGTGATATTTATGAACCGTTTCGATATAGATGGAATGTACGGAATTGTGAAGTAAACAGTCTTGGGTTAGTCCTTTGTATTATTATTCATTTTTACATAATGTGACTTATTAAATAACATTTTGTGCCGATGATGAATAGTCTCGAAACTGAAAGGTAAGGGGTAGGAATTATTAAACAGAATCTATATAATAAGATTGATGTTTTTAGAATGAAATGTGGGATGAGATAATAAAAATGCTCTGTCTGAAGAGACCGAATAGTCTAAATTTACAAACAGACACAGAATGCCTACCCGACATGTATATGACCGTCATCGATAAAATGTCAAAACTTTAATATTCAATAACTGTTGTTTGGCGCTCCCAACGTATCGTTCTCAATGTTGAAAATTTGTCAGTACATATTGAGATCCCGATGAAGATGGTCGTTTCGATCCAGTTTGATGTACACCAAGATATGTTAAGGAAATGACATCACACATTAATTATTTCTCGTCAGTTTTCTACCTTAAGAGTGGTCATTGGCAGATTATTGTAATTTTATTGTTTATTTATTATCTATAACATACCTTGGTTTAACGTATTATGATTTTATTTTATATATCTGACATATTCACTTACCAACATTTAATCAGTTATTTATTTATGTTTATTTATTTCTGACTTATTTATTCATCATTAATTTTTAATTTTATTTACTTTTATTTTTGACAGTTTTTTATGCTTTGTTATTCTTTTTTATTTATTGTTTAATTTTTGAAAGGATAAATGATTGTCTTTGAATAAGAAAATTTAGGGATTTAAGTATTATACCCTCTATGTTAAATTCAACCCACCTTGTCAATTCCAGCAGGTTTGCTATTGAAATGATTTGATAACATAACGTGTCATGCACTTCCTGGTTTGCCAACTTGGGAGAGATGTGAACCGTCAGGTTTAAATAATTGAGATTCTCATGTCATCAGAGAAAAAGGCGCCTATGATATCTTGGTGATAACGAATCAATGCATATTATTAAGATATAATTGATATGGATTAGTTCGCTTGGATTGACCCGCCGATTTAATTATATGTTTGCGTCTAATTTTCACGCTGAAGAAGGTCCCAAAAAAGGACCGAAACGTTCGTTCAATTTTGTAATGTCGTAAATTCGGCACTAGATTAATTTAATATTTAAATAAAGTATGCGCACCAACTCCAGCGCTGGCTCTTATTTGCTAATTATTTTTGTTTGAATTTGACTTTATATATTATTTCTGTTATTTTAAAATATTTACAAAATTGATCTGTTGTTAATAACAAATGATAAAGAATATCTGTATTGTACACAAATATACAAACATATGAAACATATACACGATAAAATGTATTTAATACATAAAATATATATATGATAATATACCACAATAAAAAAAAATGAAAAAATAATTACACAATATAATGCTTATATGTAGTCCTTTGAAATAGAAGTGATATAGTATTCTAAAAAATATTTAAATATTAAATAATGAACAAGAATAATAGAATAAAAAATTATGAAATGAAAATCAGAAAAAATTTAAGAGAGTGTTTAAATTTATATAAAGAATTTTAAAAAGTCATTATTATATAACTTAAATTATATTTAATTATATTGAATTAAAACACATTAATTTACACACACATAAACTTTGAGTTTAAAAAAAATTAATTTTAAGAATAGTTTATTATAAATATAACATAATTGTCGTATACTTACGATTAGTAATAATATTTCTATAGGTACAGAGTCGGTCGATAGATGTAGAATATATCTCTCTGCTACATCGTATTCATAATGACAATATAAAAGGACATTCTTACAGAGGATACATTATTGCTGGATCTAACATATCCGATAATGCAATAATTAAAATAGAACGCAACGTACGTACGAAAAGACCGATTTGTTTCATATTTTCGGGACTTGGATCTCAGTGTTTTAACATGGGTAAGTAAATCGCACAAATTTTATATTACAATAATATTACAAAAATATTTAAGAATTATTAAAATATAACATACATAATTGTTTGCAATTAACATTTAATAATTTTTAATTTTTGCATATGTTGACATTCTTAAGTATAATTGAAATATAAAACACAGATATAATATCTCCAGTTTGCAAACTTTATAATTTTTTGACATACATTTATTAAGTATGATAACTAAATCTGATTAAACTAAAATATACAAAATATAGTAATAATACTGTAGGAAGAAAGTGCAAAATCAAGATAAACAATTTCCCGAGATTTTATTGATACAGTTTTAGATCAATTTTTTAGCAAAAATATTATTTAAGAGAATGTATTACAAAACATTACGAAATAATGTAATTATATTGATTTTTAAATATTGATAAGTCGAGCTTTAATGAAATTTCCAGCATTTATTAAAGCGATCCAGAAATGCGACACAATTTTAAGACCTTACAATATATCGGTGACAGATATAATAATAAATAAAAACAAAGATATTGTCGACAATGTAGTCCATTTATTCGTAGGCCTTATTGGGTTACAGGTATAAACATATATTTATAAATAAAATACGAGGATCATTTCATAAGTAATGCTCAATGTTGTAACGCCGCGAATGCATGATGTAATCCCAACGAAATTTTTAGACAATTTAGTGGAGGACTCGAGAAAGCAAAACGTTGCTTAAAAACTTCTATAATGCGTGTTCATTGTGAATTGACGAGTGTTAGAAATAGCTTCTGCAAACGCCTTAGGGATATGACGCGTGAAGATCTATGATCGTATATCAAGATCAATACTTTGCAATCAAAAATTTAACAGACATTCATAGTAATTTGCATTACTTATGAAATGACGTATATCTTCTATGTAAGCTACAGGATTTTTTTTGTATTGTCTAATTTTTTTTACAAAGAGTCTTATATTTAAAGATCAGTATTTTATAAAAAACTAAAGTTATTTGTAAAATATATAATTAAAATAAAAAAAAACCTGTTGCATAATTATATGCAGAATGTTATATTTGTAACATTTCATAATATTATCTTATTCAACGAAAAAGCATTAGAAAGTTATAATAAAAATAATATGTATGGCAGATCGGAATAATTGATCTTTTAACAAGCATTGGTATCACTCCTGATATTATAATGGGTCATTCCATTGGCGAATTAATCTGTGGATATGTCGATGGATGCTTGACGGCTGATGAAACAATCATGTTGGCATATTATGTCGGCTTAGCATTTTTTAAGTCAAAAATAATAGATGGCTTAATGGCTGAAATTAATCTCAATTTCGAAATTATGAAAAATATCTGTCCATCGGATATTGATGTAGCTTGTTACAATAATTTACATAATTCTATTGTAAGTGGACCAAAGAACTCTGTAAGAACATTTCTCGCCAAGTTACAGGTTTGTGAAAACACTCAAATATTATTAAATAATATATTTATATATTTATAATTATATATTAAATTTTAAATAAATGACAAAATTTATTCCTATTTAGAATGAAAATATTTCTGTAAAAGAAATTTCATTCGGAAGTATACCTTTTCATAGTCGTTACGTCGAGCCGGCAAGAGTTAAACTTTTGGAATACTTGAATCAAATATTGCCGCAACAGGTGTCTCCAAGTTCAAAATGGTTGAGTGTGAATGAATCTTATGAATGGTTCAATACATCTCCAAAATTAAGTCTAGCAAATTATTATGCACACCATCTGCTAGCTCCAGTATTATTCTCAAAAAGTCTGCGCTTTATTCCAAACAATGCAGTGACAATTGAGATAGCATCGCACAACATTCTACAATATATTCTTAATGATTCCTTAGAAACAACAGTGACAAATGTCGCGTTAGAACAATTTTCTCACAAACCAAATATTGAAACATTTTTGCATGGAATTGGAAAACTTTATAATGCAGGATTACAGCCAAAAATCGCAAATTTATATCCGGAAGTTAAATTTCCTGTAAGTCGTGGTACACCAATGATTTCTCATCTTATACGGTAAATGTAACACAAGTTTCTTCAATTATGTTCGTTATTAGATAAATGGTGAAATTTTAACAAGCAGAAGATTGAATTGAGTATTTTTAATGGTGATGTAAAGACAAATTAATATTTTATACATTGTTGAATTAATGACATTTTTTGTAGATGGGATCATTCCAAAGATTGGTATATATTTCGTTATACTGGGAAAAAAACAATTGACAAAGGGGAAGTAATTGTTACTATTGATGTTTCCGACGAAGAATTTATATATATGACTGGACATGTCATTAATGGAAAAAATTTATTACCTGCGACGGGTTATCTTTTACTTATATGGCAAATGGTTGGCTGGTTAAAAAAACAATGTTATATCGATATACCAATTGTATTTGAAGATGTCAATTTTCTACGTTCTACAATATTACCAAAACAAAGTTCGATCGATTTAACTCTTATGATGCAAAAGGGTAACTTGTACAATTAAATTAATTTTGCAAATTATATATACAAAAAAATAAAAAAAATTTATGTAAAATATGAATGAGAGGAAAGATTATATAAAATATAAATTCAGAAAAATCTTGTATTTAACAAATAAACCGTTAGAGCAATCTGTCAATAGAGTGACTGCAGATTTGAGCAGAAAATGTACTATTAGCATCAACTGCGTTCTTATAAATTACGTTTACAAAAAATTGATATCGATATTTTTACAGGTAGTAACAAATTCGAAATAATTGAAGGAAACAATACTGTCGTTACTGGAACAGTACGAATTCCAATTAATATTGAAGACGAGAAAATATGTACTACATTTATTGATCGAAATGACAATGATGAAGAGGTGATGAGTACGAAAGATATCTATAAAGAATTGAAGCTTCGTGGTTATCAATATACCGGCGAATTTCGTGGACTAAAAAGCGCGTCAATTAGGGGAAAGAATGGTCACATTGTCTGGACTGACAACTGGGTAACATTTATGGATAACATGTTACAGATGATGATTTTAGGACTGAATTCCAGAAGTCTTGTTGTACCAACAAGAATTCGTAAAGTAGTAATTGATCCAGAATCTCATATAAAACAAATCGAAAAGCTTCCAAATGAAGAGAAACGTATGTTTCCAGTAATTATAAATGAGCACAATATTTAACTTTGTATTATTTTTCGAAAAATATATCTATATAAAATATGCGCTATTGTTCTATATTGCAGAAGTTCTTGTACAAAATTATAAGCATTTAGATGCTTTAATATCCGGAGGAATTGAAATAAGCGGCATTTTGGCTACAGTTATATCTCGCCAACAAAGAGCAATTGATCCCGTTCTTGAAGAGTACAAGTTTGTCGCTCATCAAGATTTAGATGTAATGTCCTTAGAGGATACAACAAGAATGTCCGTGCACATTGCGCTCGAGTGTTACAATATGATAAATGTAAAAATCATGGAATTTGTAGAGGATAGCGATCAAGTGATGCCGGAGAATTTGAATTGTTTATTTGTGAATAAAGTTCTGGAAAATTTAGCGCAAATTCAACCCGATATCAAACTGGTAGCAACACACGAGCGATTCAAAGATATCACTTTGTCTGACAATATTTCTACAATAGAATTTGATAAACTGACAAAAAGTGAAAATTGTTTGATGATTATAGGTTACGAAATTTTAACAAAAAATAAACACGAATTATATGAACGATTATTATCTGTCATAATGCCAAAGGGATTTCTTCTAACATTCGAAGAGTTGGATGCTATCTACGACTACTCATGTCTGGATAAGTATGGATTAAAAGTAATTTTGGAGAAACGCACCAACGACAAGACAATTATATTATTAAGAAAAATACATGATATTGAAAGGAGTCAACAGATTGTGCATATAAATAATTATGAATTCTCATGGATAGACAGGCTTAAATCATTCATGAACATTGAAAATGAAACTAGGAGAATTATAGTCGTCGCAGAAGGGGACTTTGAATGCGGACTAATCGGCCTTGTAAATTGTTTGCGAAAAGAACCGGGCGGTAAAATGATTAGAGGTGTATTTATTCAAGATAAAGATGCACCTACTTTTTCATTGCAAGAACCGTTATATATGAGCCAGCTACAATTGGATTTACCCATCAATGTTATACGTTCCGGAAGCATTTGGGGTTCTTGCAGACATTTTCCATTACCATTACCCCAACCAAAACTCGTAAAGAGTGCTTATGTTTCTCAAATGGTATGTTAAGAAGATTCGGTATTTGGAAAAAATTGTAATAATATTTCGTGATAATTTTATTTTTAAATTAAATAATGATTTAATAAAATTTAATTTGAATAAATTAAAATGATTTATTACATTTATTTAATTTAGGTGCGAGGTGATCTCAGCACTTTTTGTTGGATGCAAAGCATGATATCTTTGGTCAACAATGATGAAGAAAATCTGGTAAGAATAGTCTATGCGTCTATTAATTTTAGAGATGTTATGACAGCTAGCGGTAGACTCATTTCGACTTCCGTCGCATCTTTTGAACAAAATAATAGTTCCTTAATCGGAATGGAATTTGTTGGTTTTAATAAAAATGGACAAAGAGTAATGGGAATGTGTCCAAATGGGTAAGATAATGATACGCACACACAAAGAATTTCGATTAATGTATTTTTAATAAATAAATTGTTTAAAATAATTCTTTTATATTTAAATTTAAAATAAACTTTTGATGAAATAAATAAATAAAAGAATTATTATATTTTGCATATTTCTTTTTAATTTTCTATATATAGAATACCATTTAAAATAAAAAGATTTTTTAAATGTAACTTTAATATAATAAATAATTTATTATATAATCTTTTTTTAAATCTTTTTTTAGCGAATTTACAAATGTTTACATAGCTGATAAATATCTCAGTTGGGTCATACCTGACCAGTGGACGATGGAAGACGCCGCGACAGTCCCTTGCGTATATAGCACGTGCTATTACGCTTTGTATTTGAGAGGTAAAATGAAGAAAAGCGACAAAGTATTAATTCATTTTGGTACAGGAGGCGTTAGGCAAGCAGCAATTCACCTTGTACTTTACGAAGGTTGCGAAATATTTACAATGGTTGGAAGTAGCGAGAAACGAAATTTTATAAGAGAAACATTTCCCTCTATTCCCGAGGATCATATTGGAAATTCTCGAGACACGAGTTTTGAACAAATGATTATCCAGAAGACAAAAGGTCGCGGAGTGGATATCGTATTGAATTCTTTAGCTGAAGAAAAATTGCAAACATCCATCCGTTGTTTAGCGAAAGGTGGTCGTTTCCTCGAAATTGGAAAATTTGATATGATTTTTAATAATACTTTAGAAATATTTGCATTCTCAAGAGGCATTAGTTTCCATGGTATAACATTGGATAATTGAATACATTGTGCAGAAAAAAGAGGATAAAATCTTATTGTATAATATAATAATAGAAGGGATAAAGAAAGGGGCTATCAAACCGTTATGCAGAAAAGTCTTTGAAAGGGATGAAATAGAAACTGCGTTTAGATATATGGCTGCTGGAAAACATATTGGCAAGGTATGATCATATTTTAGTATACCTACAATGTAAAGATTAATTTGAATTGAAATATTAAATTCTCAAAAAAATGCAAACAGTTTTTTTTGTGTTATCTTTAATATTATATGTAAATAGAAACTGTGTGTCTTCGATTTCTGTTTCATATATATATATTTCAAAATATAATATAATATTGTATTGATCAATATTATTTGCAGATAATAATAAAAATTCGAAAGGAAAATGAACCCTTGGATGCGCCTATACTTGCACATCCCCGGTACTATTGCTTGGAACGCAAATGCTATATCGTTTTAGGTGGTCTAGGTGGTTTTGGTTTAGAATTAATTGATTGGTTGATTCTACGTGGTGCAAAAAATCTAGTAACCTCGCAAACTGGTATAAAAAACGGATATCAGC
>NW_026099105.1:0-1101 GCF_021464435.1 Cataglyphis hispanica | reverse complement strand
CTCTATACTACTCGTATTGCTTAGGTTTTTCACTATATAACGTCGTATTGATTAGGTTTTTCATTATATAACGACGTATTGCTTAGGTTTGTCGCTATATAATGACGTATTGCTTAGGTTTTTCGTTATATAACGACATATAGCTTAGGTTTATCGATATATAACGACGTATTGTTTAGGTTTTTCGTTATATAACGAGATACGTTGTTTCTCAATGTTTTTAATCTGAAACAAGAAATTTCAACTTATTTCGCATTTTGACACGTAACTAAGACGTACCGAGAGATCCGCGCGTGTATATAACGTTCTCAGCTGTGAAATCCTAGATGAGTTGATTCTCAATGTTTTTGATCTAAAACAAGAAATTTCAACTTATTTCGCGTTTTGTCACGTAACTAAGACTTACTGAGAGATCCGCAACATGTCTACATAATGATCTCAGCTGTGAAAGCCGAGATACGTTGTATCTGAATGTTTTTGTTCTAAAGCATGAAATTTCAACTTATTTGGCGTTTTGGCACATAACTAACATATACCGAGTTATTCGAGCGTGTGTACATAATGTTCTCATATGTAAAAGCCGAGATGCGTTGATTCTCAATGTTTTTGATCTAAATATTTCAACTTATTTTGCGTTTTGGCATGTAACTAACGCGAACCGAGTGATCCGCGCGTGTCTATATAACGATCTCAGCTGTGAAAGCCGATAAGCGTATATTCTCAATATTTTTGAGCTAAAACAAGAAGTATCAATTTATTTTGCGTTTTAGCACATTACTAAGATGAGCGATCCGCGCATGTCTGCATAACAAAGCCGTAAGTAAATCAACCAATTACAGTTCATTCTTATTATGATTAGAATGTTTGATTGTGATTGACCAATTTGCTTACGGCCTTATGATTACGACTAAAATTTCTTAACGTGCAATGGACTTTAAGTTTCAACAGGGTTGCCTTATTGTTCGACCATGATTGGTCAATTTGCTTACGTCTTAACTTATAGACTAAAGTTACTGCTTATGGGTCATGGCACACAAAAAAAACTTAAGCAGTAAGACCCAAGACGTAACCGAATTTATCAATCACAGTCGAATATTAAGG
>NW_026099104.1:0-1116 GCF_021464435.1 Cataglyphis hispanica | reverse complement strand
TAAGTATAACTATTTTATAATTAGTGTAGGAATTGTCGGAGGATTAATTGTAAGATTAAATACTTTAGTTCAAGTAGATATAAAAAGACTTGTAGCTTATTCGTCAGTCGTTCATATAAATGTTTTAATATGTTCAATATTGACTTTAATAAAAATAGGAATTACTAGAGGATACATTTTAATAATTTCTCATGAGTTATGTTCTTCATGATTATTTTTTATAGTAAATTTATATTATGAACGTAGAGGTAGACGATTGATATTTTTTAATAAAGGGATAATAAATATTTTACCTTCTTTAAGAATAAGGTGATTTTTTTTATTACTGCTACTTTTTCATTTCCATTTTCTTTAAATTTTATTAGAAAAATTTTTATAATTATAACATTAGTTAGGTGGGAGAATTTTTTGATACTTTATTTAATATTGATTTGTTTTTTTAGAAGAGCTTATTCTTTATATTTATATTCTTATATTCAATTATTTTGAGGATTAAACTATTTTGAGGAAAAATTGTTTTCTATTTATTTAAAAGATTACATTATTTTATTAATTCATATTTGACCTTTAATTTTATTAATTTTAAATTTAAGGTTAATGTATTAATTATAATTGTTTTTAAGAGAAGAATTTAAGCAGTTTATAAAAATAAAATATTAATTTGTGGAACTAAAGAAATAATTTTATTGTCTTAAATAATTTGTAATTTGTTAATTTAGTCATTTATAATATTAATGAGATTTATTGTATTTATGTTTATAAGATTTTATTTATATATAATTGATTTGGGAGTTATAATAGAATGATTATTGTTTTCATTCTATTAATATAAAGTTTTTTATAGTAATTGATTGAATTTCTTGTTTATTTATTAGAGTAGTGATATTAATTTCATCTATAATTATATAGAATAATTTATATGGAAGAAGAAAAATTTATTAATCGATTTGTAATTATAGTAATTTTATTAATTTTTTTCTATAACTTTAATAATTATTAGACCAAATTTGATTAGGATTTTATTTGGGTGAGATGGATTAGGATTGACTTTATATTGTTCAGTAATTTTTTATCATAATTATATTTCATCTAATTCAGGTATAGTAACAGTTTTAT
>NW_026099103.1:0-1117 GCF_021464435.1 Cataglyphis hispanica | reverse complement strand
GGCGTTGATTGGCCGAACTTTGCTCAATAATAACTTTCTTATATTAAGCGTTATAAAAAAAAATGGTACAGAACTTCTCTCCTCAGTTTTATCTGCTTTATCTGCATACGACGGGTGATGCGATTGACGCCGGACATCCTGTATATATAAAAATAAAATCTTTTAATTAGCGCTGACTTTTAGTCGAACATCGGAACACACATCAATGAGCCGCGCGTCTGGTAATGTGCCATCGTAATAACAGAACGCTCACATAACTACTAGGCGCGCGTCAGCGACTACTATACGTGCGCTCGACTAAAAAAGTCAGTTGATTGACCAGATTTTACTCAATAATAACTGCTTTATTAAGCATTCTAGAAAAAAATGATAAAGAACTTTTCTGTTCAGTTTACTTCTCTACTTGCTCACGATCATTGTCACAGGTGCTTTGGGACACTCTGTATATATAGTATATACATGTAAATGTACAAAGTGGCTCAAATAAAATATTACAAATTAATATCTTAAGAACTATTGATAATACAAGAGCTGGAACTCTCTCTCTACGATCCGGGTGGCTTTTACATTTTCTCGGGGATAGAGTAACAATTTGAATGTGTTACGTCTCAGCGACGCTCTTTTTCTCTCTATACCTCAGTTAGTGAGAAAAAGATTGCTCTCTACTTTTATAGGGCAACCTGCTTTCACCGGCTATACCTCAGGGACGCCGAGAGCTAGGACTAACCTAGTGGATCTAGTGAAATGATGTAGGCGCGGAACTAGTTGGTTACTAAGAAGTTTCACTAGTTATTTTAGGGATATGGACGCAACTAAGTATATGTAATTCGAAGGTTAAAGCGGGGAACACACACTTTTGCATAAGTGCATAGCCATAAGTATAAGGAAATTGATTGGTTCATTTCGTTAGGCATATGTTTGTGGACCAATTAATTTCGTTATGCTTATGGCTATGCGCTTATGCAAAAGTGTGTGTTTCCCGCTTAAAGCGGGGAGCACACACTTTTGCATAAGCGCACAACCATAAACATAAAGAAATTGATTGGTCCACAAATGTATGCATAAGAAAATGAACCAATCAATTTCCTTATGTTTATTGTTATGCGCTTATGCAAAA
>NW_026099102.1:0-1118 GCF_021464435.1 Cataglyphis hispanica | reverse complement strand
GAAACCTGTGTTACGTCCAGACCCTTTAGAGTCAGGGTCAGCGGGAGGGCGTAACCTGATTTAACTCCGCTAGACAAACGCTAGACAACGAGTGTCTCAGAGTCGAAAATGACCTGGGCCTGCGACAGGTCAACGACCGGAAGAGTCGCTTTTACTCGGTCAGTAGGCCGTTCGTTCGATGGTCCCCTTTTCGATAAAGGAACTAAATCCTTATTATCCGGGACGGGACCTTGTGCGATCTCGGGATATGAGATAGGAAAAGAGGTTAAGCAAAAAAATATTATTGTTTACATATCAAATTTTCACATTTATTGTGTAATAAAAAGAAAAAATGAGAGCAAGGAACAAATTATTAGGTTTATCTAGTTACATTTAGCTTAGTATATATTGCTTATTAACTATTATTTTGTATTTATATGTCTTTGTATGTATATGTGTGTGTGTGTGTGTGTGTTATGGGATCTCCTCTAGGATACATGTAGAAGGGGGGAATTGCCTCCAGAGGACTTCTATAGGAACAGCGACAGGATAGTTACACCCCGGGACGAACCACGGGATTACGGTGTCTGGTAGGCCCTCCGTCAGTGCAGTCAGTAACTCCTCGAAGTCCACCGGGCCGGGCCCTATGCAAATGGCTCCGTCCGGAAGTGGGTCGTAAATCGGGGGGAACTGGGCCAATATCCGGACGCGGAAGTAGTCCTCGGAAAAGCTTGGCCGGTGGGGTGACGGCTCCCGTTCGGACCGAGACGAGTCTTCGGTCTCTGTGGATACTTCCTCTGCTTCGTAGTCAGTACCCCGTAGTTCGAGGGGTCTTCCTGGTGAGGGGCGATGAAGGGAAGAATAGGGGAGTCACTCAGGATAATAATCGAGGGGTGGGCGACTCCGATCTTGAATGGGTAGAGAGGGGTGGAGGAGAAGTAACGGGGGTAGGGGAGCGAGGAGTGTCGGTAGTGGATATGTTTATGTTGATATTAACGTTAACGTCGGTTGATGAATTAGTTTCCGCCTGAGCCTGAGCCAACCTCTTCCTAAGCCGTCTATTTCGACGGTTACGCGCACGCTTCACCGACGCACGGGAGGAACGTTTCCGATTTACTCCTTCCACTGAGAGAGTATAT
>NW_026099101.1:0-1119 GCF_021464435.1 Cataglyphis hispanica | reverse complement strand
TGTGCATTTGTGAAATTTTAAAAATGATAGAAAAGTGAAGTATATTCCCTATTGCTTTTTATTGTACAATTATCTGGCATTCTCTCCGTACGTAACTATATATTTTTTTGAGTTTGTAATGTGTTCTATGTTTTAAAAATATAAAGTATAATATGCCGAAAATAATCCTTATTTTCAAAATTTCGCAAAATACACAAAATACAATTAATTACGGCAATTTTTTTAAACGCTATTGAAATATAATCTTTCAAATAGCATAAAAATGTTATACGTTTGAAGTTAATTGCTGTCTAAATTTGCAAAATAATGCCATTATAGCGTAAAAACGTTTTTTGAATCAACTTAATATTTAAAATAAATATATAATTTATGTGATACAATTAATACATACGCACATGTACCTTTTTATATTACAAATATTTTCAATGTTTTATTTATTATTAGAAAAACAAAGTAAAATCATAAAAGTGAACAGATTCACTAGGTTTCAATAAATAAAATTGCAGATACTCTAGTGAATTTTTTCACTTTTCTAATTTTCTACTAATTTTCACATCGTTTTAAGATACACAATCAATCCCTAATTTTACGTAATAAAAGTATTTTAAATAAATATGATTTTATTTTAAATAAATATTAATAAAAATGGAAATGTCTTGAAAAAATCATAGAGATTATGACATATCCTTCTCAAAACTAAATAACTTTTATGTATGAGATTTATTCATAATTAATAGTTTAGGAAATACTTGATTGTTAAATTTTTCAAACTAAATAACTTTTATTTATAAAATGTATTTAAAAATAATAATTTATTTTTAGGAAATATTCGATTGTTGAAATTAAAATTAAACTCCATATATGTAAATTACGTTTCAAGTTATATAATAATTTTTTAATTAATAATTTATGAAATCAAAATTAGATGTTTAAAAAATATAAAATCTTGTTAAAACAGAACAATTTTATTTAAATAACTTATTAACAATTATTTAAATTTTTATAAAATATATTAGTTTGTTATCATTCTAATCTACATAATGTTACTTTTCTATACAAGAATATTTCAGATTAATTATTGGACGAGGCTAAGGTAACGAAGAATTGGACAAGGACAAG
>NW_026099100.1:0-1120 GCF_021464435.1 Cataglyphis hispanica | reverse complement strand
TGGACTGTATCCACCATCCGCTATTATTTTTTTAAGTTTTAGTTGGTATTCTTCGGCGGCTTTCTGATCTCCAGAAGCAATCTCGCCCTTGATTTTTATGTTATGAAGCGCATGCCTATGGAGAAATCCCCTCATCCAACCTGTGCTTGCAGAAAATACGTAGCTCTTCTCAGCAGTTGTTTGTGTGGATGTAGACGGTTGTTCGTCTTTTATCATTTTATAGAACCTTAATGCTTGCTGTTTGATATTGTTTCCGTCTACGGGAATTCTTTTTTGGGCATTTTCCTCCAGCCATATTATGAGTGCTTTTTCCATTTTTTCTTTAACAGCATCTCTAGTGTATGATGAAGACTTAACAGATAGGTTCGTTCCAGAAATCACCGATTGCCTAATTGCAATTTCATTTTTCTTTATAGTTCTTATTGTGGCTTCATTTAAACCGAACGTTTTACCAAGAGCAGTTGAGCCTTCTCCATTTCGAAGGCGATCTAAAATTTTAATCTTGGTTTCCAAAGAAATTGCCTTCCGTTTTAGTTTTATATCTGACATTTCCTTTTAGGGATACATAAAATATTTAACAAAATTAAAAAACATAAATAACTGAATAAATACAAAATATTTTTTGGCTTACCTTTTATCTTAATGCGTTAAAATTAAATTTAATGGAAAATCAAATTTGCCTGCAAAAAATTTCTTTACCAAACACGTCTTATTGCATTGACAGTTCACAAAATATTAACACGTTTCAATTGCTCTGACCAGTAAATTTTATTGTATGCACATAAAGGGAATTCCCCTAAATTAGTGCTATTCACATTTGCTTTGACCAGTAAAAATTGTTTGTACGCGCTAAAGGGGAATTCACTTAAATCTTTAAGCTAGTGTTCGCAAACTATCGATACTATCGATGGTTTCAGACTTTTTTCTTTCATAAATACTTTTTTGTGATATGAACATACTTCGCAAAAATTAAATTTGACAAAAAAAATTTAAGTACATAAAATTTCAAATCGTGCTAAATGGAATAAAATCGTGTAAAAAAATTAAAAATATTCAATTTTCAAACCGTGTTATATCAAAACCGTGTACAAAAAGACCGTGTAAAACAGACTTAGGTGTA
>NW_026099099.1:0-1123 GCF_021464435.1 Cataglyphis hispanica | reverse complement strand
GCACGCAAAAGATCGGAAAACCGCGTAATTAATTTCCGGCGATTCATCCGACAATGAGGATAAATATCGTTCGCTGTTTATCGCGGGTGACAAATTCGCTCCTATAATTATACACTTGCGTAATATATTTTTAAGCTCCGACATTTTTAGAATCGCACTCTTGCGATATATATTTTCACGAATAATATACAATGATACTTTTTACACGGCAGTACACGCAGATTCAAACGCTGGAGAACTCGGAAATAATTTTTTCTAGCCTGTCTCGAAGAATTTATTTACACGCATATCCCTTTTTCGAAAAAAGAAACGCCCATGAATAGTCGCTTCTGAAAGACCTCTCTCTTTCTCCCATAGAATAGCTTTCAGAAAAATCAAAAAGCGTTGAAAAATCGCACTTTCTTTGAAACAATTATATAACAAAGATATTTTTTTAATTACGTTATTCACAGGTGTTATTTTTTTATTTTAATTTTATTGTACAGGCATTTTTGTTATACTGCTGCTTCAATAATGACTTTGTCACAAAAACTTTTTTATATTTTCGTAGAAGAAACAAAGTTATGTAAAATAAAAATTTTTTACGATATAAAAATTTATTCTACGGGTGATAAATTTTTATTTACGTTTTATAACTTATTACAACTGTATTTACGACCATTAGAAAAATTTTTCCTTGTAACGTATCTAATCTTTTCTAGAAGTTTCTAGATATTTTTTCGTGTGAGTTTTAGTTTGCTGAACAAGTTTGAACTTGTAGAATTCTGCTTTTTCAATTATTTAGCTGCATATTTTTCCCCCTCTTTTCCTTATATTTTGGTATACCACAGGGTGTCCGATAATTCGCGGATTACCCTTTAAGGGAAGGTAGAGGATGTTATTCTGAATAGAAAAGTCCTGTACCATTTGTGATTTTCTCAATATTTAAGAAAATATTAATTTTAAAAGATCAGCCAACGAAGTGCCGCGAAAAGCTCGTGGCGCGAAAATGCCTCCCACTGTCAATTGATACTCGGTCCGCGGCGAAGCAATGGGAGGAGCAGTTTGCGAGCATGCTTCGCTATGGCAACTGAAAAAATACACACATAATGAAAAGATCACATACATAAAACGGACGCGCATT
>NW_026099098.1:0-1128 GCF_021464435.1 Cataglyphis hispanica | reverse complement strand
GGACGTGAGTTGCGTGTGTATGTCGTTTATTCGCCACCTCAAAGGCAATGGTCAGCTTGGCTAATCTTTACGAGTCGATACAATAGTATTCGCGATGTTGGCGACGCCGGTCTAGACAGTGTTTTTTGCGTCTAGTTAAAGGCCCGACTGGTGGCGCGGGGCGCGTGCGAGTGAGACGGGCGCGTGTTGTCGGTGCGAGCCCGTAGGCGCGAGGTGCGCGCGGTAAGGCGGGCGCGTGTTGACACCGCGTGTCAATGCTTCGATATCTCGCAAATGGATATCGCGCGAGATACGCGAGTTAAGGCGCGGACTGCAGGGTGTCAGGCCTGCAGTCAGTCTTATGCGTCGGTGTCGGTGACGCGACGCGTGTTCCCAGATAAAGATCGTGGGATGCGTCTGTGCGCGGAGTTCGGACGGTCGGGTGTTCGGATCGTAGAGGCTCGAGAATCCTCGAGGAAAGCGGCGAACTCGTCCACTCTCTGTCCTGTACGGATGCTAAGACGGGATTCGTCTCTAGAGCAGTTAGTCGAGAATACTCGACGGAGGCTGCGAACTCGTCAACCTCCGGTTTACTGTCTTTCGACGTTTTGGAGCGGTTTCTGGTTTATCTCTCGGAGCGTACTGCTCGAGCGGATTTCAGGTGCCGGTCTGGTACGGTCTGGTGGTCGGTAGGGCTTTTTATACCCTACCGGAGCGATCGCGACACCCGCGCCGTTCACATCCCCCTCGGGGTGGGGGAAACGACGCGGGGCCTCCGGCGTTGAGCGTTTCGGCGATCGGCATTCGCCGGAAACGTTCGGTGCCGTTCGGCGCTCGGTTGTTTATGACAAACACCGCCGTTGGTGTTTGTCATAAACATTGCTTTCGCATTTTAAAAATAGGGCGCTAAGCGCCTCTGCCCCTGCCCGGCTGGTGTTCGCCGGGCGGCAGACTTCCGACGGGCGACGTGTCGGGAACGATGGGGGATGCATCATCACACTTATAAGCCTCCTGCATCCTTCTCCTTATGATTAAACGCCTCGCGCATTTCCACTATTTCACCCGCGATATGTAAACAGGTTCGTCGAAATCATTAAAATAACCTAATCAGCCACAATGCCGCTAGTGCTGGTGTCCGAGCAAGCGCAC
>NW_026099097.1:0-1129 GCF_021464435.1 Cataglyphis hispanica | reverse complement strand
TTTGGGATTTAAATTTTTTTTAATAATAATAATTTAAATAAATATATTTTTAATTTAATTAATTTAATTTAAATAATTAATATATATATATAATTTTATAAAAATTTTAGATCTTATAGTTTTATAAATGTCAATAGAAAATTTTAATTTCTTTCTTACGGTTTCAAGTCATAAACTTTAATTTAAGATCATTAACTAAAATTTATAAATTAATTAATTTTTAAAAATTAATAATTATTTCTATTTTATTATTATTATTATAAATTATTAATATTCAAATTTTAATATTGAATATTTAAATAATAATTATAAATAATATACATATTTATATTTACATTTATATTTATATTTATATTTAAATCTATATCCATATCTACAGGGTGTATCAAAACAAGTATAATTTTCGTAAAATAAAAATGATCTTAGAAATCATTCAAGAATCTATCCTTTAAAGACGAACGATTGTTCTAAATCACCACGCTACAGTGCTCGATCAGATGTATGTGCTGGTTCGGGAGCGTTCGGGCACGTTCGGGCTTGTTCGGGCTTGTTCGGGTTTGTTCGGGCTTGTTCGGGCCTGTTCGGGCTTGTTCGGGCTTGTTCGGGCTTGTTCGGGCATGTTCGGGCTTGTTCGGGCTTGTTCGAGCTTGTTCGGGCTTGTTCGAGCTTGTTCGGGCTTGTTCGGGCTTGTTCGGGCTTGTTCGGGCTTGTTCGGGCGGGTTCGGACGCGTTCGGGCGTGTTCGTGCGTGTTCGTGCGCGTTCGTGTGTGTATCTATGTATGAGAACGTTTACACATATTACATACGTACACGTTTACACACACAACACTCTCTCTCTCTCTCTCTGTCTCTGTCTCTGTCTCTGTCTCTGTCTCTGCCTCTGTCTCTGTCTCTGTCTCTGTCTCTGTCTCTCTCTCTCTCTTTCTCTCTCTCTCTCTCTCTCTCTCTCTCTTTCTCTCTCTTACTCACTCTTTCTCGCTCTCTAATGTTGTTTGCTTGCTCGCTCGCTCGCTCGCTCACTTACTCATTCATCCTCTCACTCGTTCGCTCACTCACTCATTCTTACCTTGTAGAGATTCTTCATTCAATTGATTAACGATTATAACGATAGCGTTTATTCACAATAGAT
>NW_026099096.1:0-1138 GCF_021464435.1 Cataglyphis hispanica | reverse complement strand
TATATAATTATGATACCTGATGACCCTGTATACAGGGTGACCGGCGTCAATTGCATCACCGTCCATAGAGATAGAGCAGGTAAAACTGAAGAGAAAAGTCCTGTACCACTTCGCTATTTTCGCAATAATTTTCGAGAAATTAATTAAAAGGGATCGACCAATGCGCGCGAGTATTAGCGCGTAGCAAGAAAGGACGTACCTCGCGACATCGCGGTAACAAGGTGCACGACGAGGCAAAGGAGGAGTGAGAGGGGAGGATAGCAACGTCGTTTACATACGAGCGTCGCGAAACATTGGATTCTCGTATCGAAGATAGGAAATATTATTATGCTATCATTACAAATGCAGCAACTTTTAGCGGAAGATTATAAATAGAGCATCTACTTCTGCAAAGATATTATCTTTATTTAATGTTCGCATTATTTGTAGCAAATATTAACGGTGAAATCTATGCAGAGTATCTTGCTTAATATCGGCGGAATAACTTTTTTCCATATTATGTATGAACAAAGCTTTTACACAGAACAAAGCTTTTACAACGAACAATTTTTACACCGAACAACGTATTTAACAGTAATTTCTTGAAATGATAAAAAAAATTCATACGCCATTAATTGTTAGCACACATATCAATATCGATGATCAATAAACGTGGGCAGGAATAATAGCGGATCAAATTTTAAATAAATTTCTTCATTATTAGTAAGTTAAAAAATTTAATAAGTTAAAATTTCGCAGTTTTAATAACTTTTTTTAGCAATTTTCAGAATTCTTATGTCTTATTTCGTTTAAATAAAAAGGTAAATTTTCTACAAAATGAGTTGCTCTTCTCGAATATGTTCCTCTTCGCATAAGAGCATTTTTCAGCATGACGATGCTCCTGCACGTTTTTCTCGATACATCCGCAAATTTTTAAATGTATATTATCTCGAAAGAGGGATAGGACATAGTGGTCCAATTATTTGGTTAAGGCGGTCATTAAATTTCAACGTACATGATTATTTCATGGAGTTATATCAAAAATTTTAGGCGTGATAGGCGTGATAGCATAGAAGCTTAGGTACGAGAAGCAATTCTCGCAGCTTTAGCGCTATCACGTCGAAAATGGCATATCGCACGACGCGCGATAATATTAGAA